>NW_028317902.1:6362500-6665000 GCF_062004578.1 Staurois parvus
TCTGAAAATTGATCAAACCCTGAAGTACTGACAGCCAATCTAATTTCTTGAGGCCCAAAAATGTCAGAACATTACAGATATGGCCCAAATAACCCCTTGTTGCAATGTAGACAGCCAAAAGGTATTTTATAAGAAGCATGGTGAATTTTTGGAAGTTGTAATTTTTTTTTCATAATTTTTTGGAAAATGAAGAAATAAAAAAAAAAATTATTTCACTTTTTTTTTTACATACTGTCACCAGTGCACTACAGTTTCATCATATACCTGGTGTGGTGGTGATCAGGGACAGTGTGACAAAAAAATGATAATTTTTGTATTTTTTATTTTATTTTTTATTACATTTTTTTTTCTTTTTTTTTAAGAATTTCTTTTCATATTACACTATAACCAAAGTTGTATAATATTACCATAGTAACATTGTACTACTGTGGGGAAGTGATCGGTATTTTATTTTTTTACACATTATGATTGCTTATAGCAAAGAATTCCTTTGCTATCAGCAAGAATTTAACTGAATGAAATCGATTCATTCAGGTTTTTGTGATTGACTGTGATTGACCATGGCTAATCACATGACTCAGATGGGCTGTGATTGGTCCAGTCTGTGCATGTAATCACTGTGACCAATCACAGCTAGTGACATAATTGTATGCAATGGAGGGCATAAAAGGAAGCCATTTATTGTTTACATAGGTCATGTGACCTACTGTGATTGGTCACAGCAGGTCACATGGTACTGGAACGGGCCGGTACACAGATTTGTCACTGGCTGTGTCCGAGGTACACAGCCTGTGACAGATCTTTTCACAGCGCGGCCGTGCGATCCGGGAAGGGCGTCATCTGGATCGATGAAAGTCCTGGCTGGCTATCATTTTTCTATTGGCTGGGTGGGAACTGGTTAAAGGTGGAAAAAGTGCTGAAATGATTTATCTTTGTCTCTTTTTTTACATCACAGAAACCTGACAATTTAACAGGGGTGTGTAGACTTTTTATAAACACTGTAGATCCAGTCTGTCCGGACAGTATGGTCACCTGCTGAGCTGGCATCATTCACAGACAGCTTAACTCTTCAATAAGAGACTTAAGTTGAATCCAGTAAAATTTGACTTTAGCTAATTGCAGTACAGAGGACAATTTCAAGTCCTTTCAAATGTGAGAATACAATGACTTTCCTAAGCCCTGTCTCTATAAATAACTAACATTGATGGGGGGAGGGGGGACATTGAAGAAATGAGGAGTGTCTAGCTAAGACTGAATTAACTAGGACTAATCGGGAAGGACTGAGACAGAAAACAAAATAACATTGTAAACTGGTTGCAGTGGCCCAGTGGTTCAATACAACACAGAAAAACTACAAAAAAGTGGAGCAGAACAATATACTGTACGTAAAGCTTCGCACACAAAATGAGAGCATAAAATCACTTTCTACCCAATAAACACAGGATTTAATTGTTTCAAGGAGAAGAGGAAACAAGTGCTTTTAAATAAGGGTCAGAACTAGATCCTGGATCCCATATTGTTCATCGCCGCTATCATTTCTGTTGCTACACTACTGGATATTGGTACATTTTACTGTAATGGGGACAGTACTATTTAAGTAGTATGTAACATTTCATGGAAAGCCCTTAAATTATATCAGCCAGAATAGGATGTCTAAATATAAAACAATTGTTTTATTGATTTGATCTAATTAAAGAACTGTGATCTGCATTTAGTCTTGGCTGTTATAAAAGCATGATCCGTTCCTTTAAGCTTTTAAAATGATCTAAATATGCATTTAAGGACAGGGTTATTTAGTTAAGCTGAAATTGACCCTGTCACCAACTTTAAAAAATTGCAGTTAAAAAGCAAAGCAACCATATAGTAAAGTGAAAGCAGACCATATTACACACATTACACATTGTTATGCACACAATTAACCCCTTGATTGCCCTTAGATGTCATTAGTACAGTGACAGTGTACACTATTAGCACTGATCACTGTATTAGTGCCACCATTGATGTCAGTGTCAGTCAGTTTGTGTATTGGTGATGCGCTTCACATGAAAAACTAAATAAGTAGGTGCAATGATATAAAAATACATAGTGACCTTCAATACAAGTGACCACACTGTATTGAAAGGTATAGATAACTAGTGCTAAATAATCCCCCCAAAAAATATATAAGTGCCAGGTGCTGAAAGTGCAAAACAGGTCATGCGTTTGCTGACTAGATTGTGCCAAAATACAATATAAGCAAAGTAAACATAATACACAATAACATTGCACACTAACTGAAAGTGGAAAGTGCTCAGTATGGGTATGAATATTGGTTAAAAGTAAAATCCACAATAAAGTGCAAAACAGGTCATGCGTTTGCTGAGTAGACCGTGCCAAAATACAATATATGCACAGTAAACATAATACACATTAACATTGCACACTCTAACTGAAAGTGACAGGTGCTCAGTATGAGTATGAATATTGGTTAAAAGTAAAATTCACAATAAAGTGCAATAACAAAATGCTTGACATTTCATGTGCAAACAAACACCGCGATGTCAGTGCTTAAATTCTTCACTCCAAACATGATGCGTGTTAGCATGCCACACGTGTATATCGTAAACCAAAAGTGGCTAAAGTGCCTCCTCACCTTAACCATGCGACCCCTAAGGGCCACAATGCTTTAGGTAATATAGCTCCACCAGACTGGGGTTCTCTGTAATAATACTCCTGTAGTAGCACTCGATCTCCTCTGATGAAGAAGGGATGCCCTTCGAAACGCGTCAGCTGTACTGAGTATCCACCCCCATGATGGGATCCGCGCTGGCTCTTTATCTTTCAGGTCCCTCTGAGGACTTACATGCCTGATTTTATTCGCTGTTTGTGAGTATTATTTTATAACTAATAAACTTTGGCTACTGAGGTAATGCGCAAGGTTGGTGCGCTTCTCGTTTTTGTTTCGATTTGCAGTACTCGATCTCCTCTCCCAGGTCACTTATGCCCTCAGATGGTAATACCCCCGGGAAAATCACAAGACCATAGAGAGGTAGACAAAGAGAGCCTCCATAGTGAAATGCCATTTATTCCATGTAGCAGATGAAAACAAGCCAAAAGAGAACACTCACAGTATAGCAGATCTCATACAGCTGGTCTCCCATGTGCTGTGGGTGTACTGCAAGGTGCTGGGTGTTCAAAGATGGCATTTGCCGAATGTGCGTAACCGGAAGTACGTCACTCTCCGATCCTTCCTGGTTCCCATGGTGCCCATGTCCCTTCTTTCATCCCCTCTTCTGGGGGGAGTTGCTGCCCACCTGAAAAATGCTGCCCTAGGCAAGTGCCTTGTTTGCCTTGTGCTAAATACGCCCCTGATTATAGTATGCCACAGTGCAGGAACTGAAAAATCTACCACCATGGAGTTTGCATATCCTCCCTGTGCTTATGTGGGTTTCCTTCCACATCTTGTAGAATAATTGACTCCTGTGTAAATTGGCCCTATTATGTATGATTGTGAGTTAGGGACCTTAGACTGTAAGCTCTTCGAGGGCAAGGACAGATGTGAACATACAATATAAATGTAAAGTACTATATTTTCAGCGCAACATGTGAAGTTCAGTTGCTCTCATATTTTAATCCATGAGAAGGAACCCCATAATGTCCCAGTGTATAAAGTGTTAGCCATTAGTGGCATTCTAGGACAAATTAAAATCCCCCATTCCCTCAATTGTTTGCACAGCTGGATGGTTTTCTTTGGTGAACACAGTAGAATATTTAAATTTCCTTTTAATTAAGCCCTGTCTGTCTTAGAAATCCACAGGGGAACAGCTTGTCTATTTATTTTCCTCTGTTAACCTTAGATCTTCTTTTGTACTTCATAGCTCTAGGGATGAAAACCAACTTCGTATTTCACAAAAGCATCCATTTAGCTTTTCAAACTTTCCATTAAACTTTAGCTTTTCTCATTACAAGTATGGAAAACATTGGAATATAACCAAGCCTCAAAGCTAGGCTTCAACCATTTGGAATTTCTGTTTAAAACTTTTGTGTCGCTAAATAACTATGATGACATTTCAATATTTATGTGCAGCCACTGGGGGTATTAGTGCTACTACTGGTTATATCTCCTAAGCCATATAGCCAGCTAAACAGAAGTTGTTTAACTACAAAACGGCTGCGAAATTCAGTAATAAGAGAAACCAGTGGGCTTGGAGACTGGCAAATAATTTTTGGGACTAAAACTAGCCTGTAGCCTCCCTATTATGTCAGTATTTCTGTGCTCAAAGCGGTACATTTTTTTGCATGGAAATATGTAATTTTTTTTATTGTAGGCCTGTAATTTTTAGGAATAACTCACTGAAATCTGTCCGAACAAGAGTCTAGTAAACATCCCGGGTATGATAAAATTTGAAACACGAAATCATAAATTATTATTTAATAAACAATCATAAAAAATAATAATATAATAACCATAAATTAAATTTAATAATGTAATCAAACCAAAAACACTGACATTTGAAATAGAGCGCCAAGTTCGCACATCACTGAGCAAAGTTGCAAAATCGTTTTCAGTGTCTGATGACAAATTTTCCCACAAATCATTATCACTCAATTCTGCAAGTGGATCTAGTTTATGATCACTGTTTTCTAGCTGGTCTAAAACCGCTTTTGACCTAAAGGGACACTTTTTGGACGCCATGGACGTTTCTCAGTTTCCAGGCAGAAAGAACAGTAAAAATGCAGGCAGGGCACAGGACAAAGCACTCGGGACAAAATGTATGTGAAATGCTTTGATACAGTAATGTTTTACTATGTGATTTTAGTGTATTTAGTCAATGTCATTTTTTAACATTTTTAAATTTCCCACCGTTCTGTCCCCGTACGTCCTGACTTCACAGGGAACGGAACCCGGAAGACAGATGCCAGCATCGGCCGGAGGACATTGCCGGGGACACTGCAGGAGGGACATTGCGGGATCACAGGACAAGATAAGTGAAGAAGAGATCCCGGAGCAATGGTGCAGGGTATTCCCGAGTGTTGCTCGGGGTTACCGCTTGTGGTGCTGAAACTTTACCTCAAGCTACACTTGGGAATACCTCCAGGGAGGTTAAGGAAAAAATTTCAGCATACTGTATCCTAATACTTGTCAATTTAAAGCCCAATCCTGGGCATTTTAAAAATGATCCCTTGCAGTGGGAGTGTGCTTGTTTTGGTCTAAGATAGCCTTTCTCAATCTTTTCAACACAGAGGAATCTGTGACTTCACCAATGATTACAAAATTGAACAATTGTTAATAAAACAAAAAAATTTAATGAAATTCTACTACTGTGTGACCAGATTTTGTCTATCTTGTCTCATATCTTGTCTCTAGCCCATTTCTGCCCCCAGACCCCGCAGCAGTTGAGTGGGATACTATGGCTAGTGCAGGGGCGGATTGACAACTCAGGGGGCTCCCGGGCAATAGGGGATCATGGGGCCCCTGTGTCCTTGCCCAAACTCAAAAAAGCCTGTGAAAAAGGTACCAGGGGCATCTCATGGGGCCCCCTACTGACCCCGGGCCCTCGGGCAGTGCCCGAGTTTCCAAATGGTCAGTCCGCCCCTGGGCTAGTGTTACTCTACTCCCATTAACTACTTTATATAAAGTTTTAAAAAATGCTTTTACATATAATTTTAATCTTTTTGTGCCTACACTATCCTTCTCTTCTTTTATGTTTAAAATCTTATTGCAATGCAGTGCAGTTACAGCATGTCAGAACACACTGCACAAAATGTAGCATGTCCTATTTTCTTTTAGAACACACTAACACAGTGAGTTAATGTGAACTGAAGCAATTAGACATAAGGCTTGTTCTTAAACTGGGACTGTGTTGGGCAAAGCAGTCCATCACTGCTGGTGTGAATGGGCCCTAATATTCATCTGTCCCCGATCCAGTGGGTTAACTGCTGGGCAGCTCATCAGCACTGTATAGTTGCTGATAGAAATCCTGCTGCCTGGACCTGTGAGAAATAAAGAAAAAAGCTGAAAATAGTATTTTGTAAAGCCAAAAAAATGACAACTGCTTAACCACTTGCCTACCAGGCACTTATACCCCCTTATTTACCAGGCCAATTTTCAGCTTTCAGCGCTGCCGCACTTTGATTGACAATTGCGCGGTCATGCAACATTGTACCCATATGAAATTTTGATCATTTTTTTCTCACAAATAGAGCTTTCTTTTGGTGGTATTTAATCGCCACTGGGCGCTTTACTTTTTGCGCTATAAATAAAAAAAATGCAAAAAATTTGAAAAAAAAAAAAGTTTCTTTGTTTCTATTATAACATTTTTCAAACAGGTAATTTTTCTCCTTCACTGATGTGCGTTGATGAGGCAGCACTGATGGGCACTGGTAGGCGGCACTGATGGGCACTGATAGGCAGCACTAAAGGGCACTGATAGGCAGTACTAATGAGGTGGCACGGATAGGCGGCACTGATAGACAGCACTAATGAGGTGTCACGGATAGGAGGCACTAATATGCAGCACTGATAGGCGGCACTGATAGGTGACACTGATGATGGGTACTGATAGACGGCACTGACTGGCATCACTGCTGGGCACTGACTGGCACAACCGCTGGACACTGACTGGTGGCACTGACTGGCAGCACTGCCGGGCTGCACTGGTGGGTGGCACTGGTGGGCAGCACTGGTGGGTGGGCACAGGTGGGTGGCACTGGTGGGCACAGGTGGGTGGCACTGGTGGGCACAGGTGGGTGGGCACAGGTGGGTGGCACTGCTGGGCACAGGTAGGTGGCACTTCTGGGCACAGGTTTGTGACACTGCAGAGTGGCACAGGTGGGTGCACTGCTGGGCACAGGTGGGTGCACTGCTGGGCACAGGTGGGTGATCTGCGGGTGCCACTGCTGGGCACCAATCAACAGGGCACTGATCATCAGTGCCCTGATGATCGGTGCTGATCCTCGCTCTGACAACTGACGGTTCTCGGCAGTACTTTCCTCACGATCTGACAGCGTGAGGAAAGTGCAGCCGAGAACCGGCACTTGCATTTCCCTCTGATCAGCGTGTCATTGGACACCGCTGATCACGTGGTAAAAGGCCATTGTGATTGGCCTTTTACCACATCACGTGATCAGCTGTGTCCATAGGAGAGCGCGTTCTGGGAGGACGTCATATGACGTCCACTCAGAACTGGCCGGCCGCAGTGCAGCCGTCATTCGGCTATCTGCGGTCGGCAACAAGTTAATATACTTCGGGGCTGGTTTACTAAGGGCCAATTCACACTTACGTGCGCTAAAATGTATGTAAAATGGAATGAACATTTCCATCTATTTTAGTCATGCACTGGCATTTGCTGACATACATTTTGACCTCCATTGACATGCATATTAGCATGTGTTAAAGCGTACTGCATTTTCACAAGATATGCTGTGCATTGAGTTGACATCCGCTTACATCTGTTGCATTGTGCTAAAATGCATACAGTACATGTTGCATTTCAGCATAATGCAGGTCAAAGCAGCGTTATGGTGTATAGGAATAGGACACATTGGAAATGATTGTTTTTCATATGTCTTTTCATTGATCCACATTTTACAACCGCGCTAAAACACAGGTCAACACACTGGTGTGAATTGGCCCTAAACTGGAGCAAACTGGTGCATGGTAGCCCATCAGCTTAAAACTTTCTGTTTGCTAAATTAAAGTGGTTGTAAACCTGAAATAGAAAAAAATTATTTTGCCAGTTTACCTGGTACAGTGAAGCATCACAAGTCATCTATGCCCAGTCTTGCAAAGAAGTGTGAATCCATCATTGAGAAATGATGAGAAAAACATATCGCTATTGTCAAAACAATATACACATATACACCCCAAATTTGCATTATTCATGTGGTCATTTTAGCCCTACACCCTGCTATTTATTGTTTATTTTAGAGGTTTTTGGTACCTTTGGTGTCTAGCAGATTATAGACTTTTAGCGCTCACTTATCCCCGTCTTTTACATTACAACTAGAGATGAGCGAATCGAACTAGGCGAACCGGAATTCGAGTCGAATTTCAGGAAATATTCGATTCGTGTCGAAACCGAAATTTTGCCTACTTCGGGTGCGCGAATCGAACATTTCCCGATCAGCCGGCAAAAGTGTCCCTGCAGTGAGCTCCGCTATTTCTGACAGTTCTCTGACAGAAGGAACACATGTTTAGCGGTTGAAACATTGTATCTATTAGTTTACATTTAGGATACAGATGTTTCAACCACTGTACATGTGAAGAAGTTGTGAGAGAACTGTCAGAAATAGAGGAACTCTGCACATACACTTTTTGCCGGCTTGGAATTATTCTTCTTTTCATCCTACTTCTTCTTCTTCTTCATCCTCAGAAGAAGAGGATGAGGATGAGGATGAAGAAGAAGAAGAAGAAGAAGAAGAAGAAGAAGAAGTAGGATGAAAAGAAGAATAATTCCAAGCCGGCAAAAAGTGTATGTGCAGAGTTCCTCTATTTCTGACAGTTCTCTCACAGCTTCTTCACATGTACAGCGGTTGAAACATCTGTATCCTAAATGGAAACTAATAGATACAATTTGTATCTATTAGTTTCCATTTAGGATACAGATATTTCAACCGCTGTACATGTGAAGAAGCTGTGAGAGAACTGTCAGAAATAGAGGAACTCTGCACATACACTTTTTGCCGGCTTGGAATTATTCTTCTTTTCATTCTTCTTCTTCTTCCTCATCCTCATCCTCATCCTCATCCTCTTCTTCTGAGGATGAGGATGAAGAAGAAGAAGAAGAAGAAGTAGGATGAAAAGAAGAATAATTCCAAGCCGGCAAAAAGTGTATGTGCAGAGTTCCTCTATTCTGCAGATACACTTAGAGGAGCTCTGCAGATACACTTAGAGGAGCTCTGCACATACACTTTTTGCCGGCTTGGAATTAATCTTATTTTCATCCTACTTCTTCTTCTTCTTCTTCTTCTTCTTCATCCTCATCCTCAGAAGAAGAAGAGGATGAGGATGAGGATGAAGAAGAAGAAGAAGAAGTAGGATGAAAATAAGAATAATTCCAAACCGGAAAAAAGTGTATGTGCAGAGCTCCTCTAAGTGTATCTGCAGAGCTCCTCTAAGTGTATCTGCAGAATAGAGGAACTCTGCACATACACTTTTTGCCGGAAACCGCTGTATGGAGTGAATGTCCCAGAACTGTCAGAAATAGACTATTTATGACAGTTCTGGGACATTCACTGCATACAGCTGTTTTAACCGCTGTATGGAGGGAATGTCATGGAACTGTCAGAAATAGACTATTAATGACAGTTCTGGGACTGTCCTTCAATGCAGCGGTTGAAACATTGTATGTATTTGTTTCCATAAATGGATCCATTTATGGAAACAAATACATACAATGTTTCAACCGCTGTATGGAAGGACAGTCCCACAACTGTCATTAATAGTCTATTTCTGACAGTTCCATGACATTCCCTCCATACAGCGGTTAAAACAGCTGTATGGAGTGAATGTCCCAGATCTATCAGAAATAGACTATTTATGACAGTTCTGGGACATTCACTGCATACAGCTGTTTTAACCGCTGTATGGAGGGAATGTCATGGAACTGTCAGAAATAGACTATTAATGACAGTTCTGGGACTGTCCTTCCATGCAGCGGTTGAAACATTGTATGTATTTGTTTCCATAAATGGATCCATTTATGGAAACAAATACATACAATGTTTCAACCGCTGTATGGAAGGACAGTCCCACAACTGTCATTAATAGTCTATTTCTGACAGTTCCATGACATTCCCTCCATACAGCGGTTAAAACAGCTGTATGGAGTGAATGTCCCAGATCTATCAGAAATAGACTATTTATGACAGTTCTGGGACATTCACTCCATACAGCTGTTTTAACCGCTGTATGGAGGGAATGTCATGGAACTGTCAGAAATAGACTATTAATGACAGTTCTGGGACTGTCCTTCAATGCAGCGGTTGAAACATTGTATGTATTTGTTTCCATAAATGGATCCATTTATGGAAACAAATACATACAATGTTTCAACCGCTGCATGGAAGGACAGTCCCAGAACTGTCATTAATAGTCTATTTCTGACAGTTCCATGACATTCCCTCCATACAGCGGTTAAAACAGCTGTATGGAGTGAATGTCCCAGATCTATCAGAAATAGACTATTTATGACAGTTCTGGGACATTCACTGCATACAGCTGTTTTAACCGCTGTATGGAGGGAATGTCATGGAACTGTCAGAAATAGACTATTAATGACAGTTCTGGGACTGTCCTTCAATGCAGCGGTTGAAACATTGTATGTATTTGTTTCCATAAATGGATCCATTTATGGAAACAAATACATACAATGTTTCAACCGCTGCATGGAAGGACAGTCCCAGAACTGTCATTAATAGTCTATTTCTGACAGTTCCATGACATTCCCTCCATACAGCGGTTAAAACAGCTGTATGGAGTGAATGTCCCAGATCTATCAGAAATAGACTATTTATGACAGTTCTGGGACATTCACTGCATACAGCTGTTTTAACCGCTGTATGGAGGGAATGTCATGGAACTGTCAGAAATAGACTATTAATGACAGTTCTGGGACTGTCCTTCAATGCAGCGGTTGAAACATTGTATGTATTTGTTTCCATAAATGGATCCATTTATGGAAACAAATACATACAATGTTTCAACCGCTGCATGGAAGGACAGTCCCAGAACTGTCATTAATAGTCTATTTCTGACAGTTCCATGACATTCCCTCCATACAGCGGTTAAAACAGCTGTATGGAGTGAATGTCCCAGATCTATCAGAAATAGACTATTTATGACAGTTCTGGGACATTCACTGCATACAGCTGTTTTAACCGCTGTATGGAGGGAATGTCATGGAACTGTCAGAAATAGACTATTAATGACAGTTCTGGGACTGTCCTTCAATGCAGCGGTTGAAACATTGTATGTATTTGTTTCCATAAATGGATCCATTTATGGAAACAAATACATACAATGTTTCAACCGCTGTATGGAAGGACAGTCCCACAACTGTCATTAATAGTCTATTTCTGACAGTTCCATGACATTCCCTCCATACAGCGGTTAAAACAGCTGTATGGAGTGAATGTCCCAGATCTATCAGAAATAGACTATTTATGACAGTTCTGGGACATTCACTGCATACAGCTGTTTTAACCGCTGTATGGAGGGAATGTCATGGAACTGTCAGAAATAGACTATTAATGACAGTTCTGGGACTGTCCTTCAATGCAGCGGTTGAAACATTGTATGTATTTGTTTCCATAAATGGATCCATTTATGGAAACAAATACATACAATGTTTCAACCGCTGCATGGAAGGACAGTCCCAGAACTGTCATTAATAGTCTATTTCTGACAGTTCCATGACATTCCCTCCATACAGCGGTTAAAACAGCTGTATGGAGTGAATGTCCCAGATCTATCAGAAATAGACTATTTATGACAGTTCTGGGACATTCACTGCATACAGCTGTTTTAACCGCTGTATGGAGGGAATGTCATGGAACTGTCAGAAATAGACTATTAATGACAGTTCTGGGACTGTCCTTCAATGCAGCGGTTGAAACATTGTATGTATTTGTTTCCATAAATGGATCCATTTATGGAAACAAATACATACAATGTTTCAACCGCTGCATGGAAGGACAGTCCCAGAACTGTCATTAATAGTCTATTTCTGACAGTTCCATGACATTCCCTCCATACAGCGGTTAAAACAGCTGTATGGAGTGAATGTCCCAGATCTATCAGAAATAGACTATTTATGACAGTTCTGGGACATTCACTGCATACAGCTGTTTTAACCGCTGTATGGAGGGAATGTCATGGAACTGTCAGAAATAGACTATTAATGACAGTTCTGGGACTGTCCTTCCATGCAGCGGTTGAAACATTGTATGTATTTGTTTCCATAAATGGATCCATTTATGGAAACAAATACATACAATGTTTCAACCGCTGCATGGAAGGACAGTCCCAGAACTGTCATTAATAGTCTATTTCTGACAGTTCTATGACATTCCCTCCATACAGCGGTTGAAACCGCTGTATGGAGTGAATGTCCCAGAACTGTCAGAAATAGACAGAAACTGTCACAGAACTGTCCTTCTTCTCATCCTTCTCCTTCTTCTCATCCTTCTTCTCATCCTTCTTCTCATCCTTCTCCTTCTTCTCATCCTTCTCCTTCTTCTCATCCTTCTCCTTCTGCTCATCCTTCTTCTCATCCTTCTCCTTCTTCTCATCCTTCTCCTTCTCCTTCTTCTCATCCTTCTCCTTCTCCTTCTTCTCATCCTTCTCCTTCTCATCCTTCTCCTTCTCCTTCTCATCCTTCTCCTTCTTCTCATCCTTCTCCTTCTTCTCATCCTTCTCCTTCTCCTTCTTCTCATCCTTCTCCTTCTCCTTCTCATCCTTCTCCTTCTTCTCATCCTTCTCCTTCTCCTCATCCTTTTTCTTCTCATCCTTCTCCTTCTCCTTCTTCTCATCCTTCTCCTTCTTCTCATCCTTCTCCTTCTTCTCATCCTTCTCCTTCTTCTCATCCTTCTCCTTCTTCTCCTTCTTCTCATCATTCTCCTTCTTCTCATCCTTCTCCTTCTTCTCATCCTTCTCATCCTTCTTCTCATCCTTCTTCTTCTCATCCTTCTCCTTCTTCTCATCCTTCTCCTTCTCCTTCTTCTCATCCTTCTCCTTCTTCTCATCCTTCTCCTTCTTCTCATCCTTCTCCTTCTCATCCTTCTCCTTCTCCTTCTTCTCTTCCTTCTCCTTCTTCTCATCCTTCTCCTTCTTCTCATCCTTCTTCTTCTCATCCTTCTCCTCCTTCTTCTCATCCTTCTTCTCATCCTTCTTCTTCTCATCCTTCTCCTTCTTCTCATCCTTCTCCTTCTCCTTCTTCTCATCCTTCTCCTTCTTCTCATCCTTCTCCTTCTTCTCATCCTTCTCCTTCTTCTCATCCTTCTCCTTCTCCTTCTTCTCTTCCTTCTCCTTCTTATCATCCTTCTCCTTCTTCTCATCATTCTCCTTCTTCTCATCCTTCTCCTTCTTCTCATCCTTCTTCTTCTCATCCTTTTCCTTCTTCTCATCCTTCTTCTTCTCATCCTTCTTCTTCTCATCCTTCTCCTTCTCATCCTTCTCTTTCTTCTCATCCTTCTCCTTCTCCTTCTTCTCATCCTTCTCCTTCTTCTCATCCTTCTCCTTCTCCTTCTTCTCATCCTTCTCCTTATTCTCAGCCTTCTTCTTCTCATCCTTCTCCTTCTCATCCTTCTCCTTCTCATCCTTCTCCTTCTTCTCATCCTTCTCCTTCTTCTCATCCTTCTCCTTCTCCTTCTTCTCATCCTTCTCCTTCTCCTTCTTCTCATCCTTCTCCTTCTCCTTCTTCTCATCCTTCTCCTTCTTCTCATCCTTCTCCTTCTTCTCATCCTTCTCCTTCTCCTTCTTCTCATCCTTCTCCTTCTCCTCATCCTTTTTCTTCTCATCCTTCTCCTTCTCCTTCTTCTCATCCTTCTCCTTCTTCTCATCCTTCTCCTTCTTCTCATCCTTCTCCTTCTTCTCATCCTTCTCCTTCTTCTCATCCTTCTCCTTCTCCTTCTTCTCTTCCTTCTCCTTCTTATCATCCTTCTCCTTCTTCTCATCATTCTCCTTCTTCTCATCCTTCTCCTTCTTCTCATCCTTCTTCTTCTCATCCTTTTCCTTCTTCTCATCCTTCTTCTTCTCATCCTTCTTCTTCTCATCCTTCTCCTTCTCATCCTTCTCTTTCTTCTCATCCTTCTCCTTCTCCTTCTTCTCATCCTTCTCCTTCTTCTCATCCTTCTCCTTCTTCTCATCCTTCTCCTTATTCTCAGCCTTCTTCTTCTCATCCTTCTCCTTCTCATCCTTCTCCTTCTCATCCTTCTCCTTCTTCTCATCCTTCTCCTTCTTCTCATCCTTCTCCTTCTCCTTCTTCTCATCCTTCTCCTTCTCCTTCTTCTCATCCTTCTCCTTCTTCTCATCCTTCTCCTTCTTCTCATCCTTCTCCTTCTTCTCATCCTTCTCCTTCTCCTTCTTCTCATCCTTCTCCTTCTCCTCATCCTTTTTCTTCTCATCCTTCTCCTTCTCCTTCTTCTCATCCTTCTCCTTCTTCTCATCCTTCTCCTTCTTCTCATCCTTCTCCTTCTTCTCATCCTTCTCCTTCTTCTCCTTCTTCTCATCATTCTCCTTCTTCTCATCCTTCTCCTTCTTCTCATCCTTCTCATCCTTCTTCTCATCCTTCTTCTTCTCATCCTTCTCCTTCTCCTTCTTCTCATCCTTCTCCTTCTTCTCATCCTTCTCCTTCTTCTCATCCTTCTCCTTCTCATCCTTCTCCTTCTCCTTCTTCTCTTCCTTCTCCTTCTTCTCATCCTTCTCCTTCTTCTCATCCTTCTTCTTCTCATCCTTCTCCTCCTTCTTCTCATCCTTCTTCTCATCCTTCTTCTTCTCATCCTTCTCCTTCTTCTCATCCTTCTCCTTCTCCTTCTTCTCATCCTTCTCCTTCTTCTCATCCTTCTCCTTCTTCTCATCCTTCTCCTTCTTCTCATCCTTCTCCTTCTTCTCATCCTTCTCCTTCTCCTTCTTCTCTTCCTTCTCCTTCTTATCATCCTTCTCCTTCTTCTCATCATTCTCCTTCTTCTCATCCTTCTCCTTCTTCTCATCCTTCTTCTTCTCATCCTTTTCCTTCTTCTCATCCTTCTTCTTCTCATCCTTCTTCTTCTCATCCTTCTCCTTCTCATCCTTCTCTTTCTTCTCATCCTTCTCCTTCTCCTTCTTCTCATCCTTCTCCTTCTTCTCATCCTTCTCCTTCTCCTTCTTCTCATCCTTCTCCTTATTCTCAGCCTTCTTCTTCTCATCCTTCTCCTTCTCATCCTTCTCCTTCTCATCCTTCTCCTTCTTCTCATCCTTCTCCTTCTTCTCATCCTTCTCCTTCTCCTTCTTCTCATCCTTCTCCTTCTCCTTCTTCTCATCCTTCTCCTTCTCCTTCTTCTCATCCTTCTCCTTCTTCTCATCCTTCTCCTTCTTCTCACCCTTCTCCTTCTCCTTCTTCTCATCCTTCTCCTTCTCCTTCTTCTCATCCTTCTCCTTCTCCTTCTCCTTCCTCATCTCCAAGGGCATTTAAATTAAAGGTACAGTGTTCTGCACTAATTTAAAGGCTCTCTGAAGCCTAGAAACCCTTTAAATAAGTCATCTTCGTAGCGGAGAAATTCGCATCGAATCGAATTTCACACTGGAATTCGCCGAATCAGCCGAATCGAATTTTTCATTTCTTCGCTCATCTCTAATTACAACCACTTTAAGCTTTGACAATAAAAACCTGGAAGCTGATTGGTCTCTATGCAGAGTTGCACCAGATTTTGCACTCCCCTAAATGTCATCCAATTAAGGTTTAAAGTGTAACTAAATCCTCAGTTTTTGGAGCACTTTCCACAGCTGATTAAAGCTCCGTGAGCACTAGCATTTTTTTAAGCACAAAAAATGCTGGGAAAAATACTGTATACAAAAACGCTGGTAATAGCACTTTTAGTAGTGTTTTAGTAGCGTTTTAGTAGCGTTCAGAAGTGTTTAGGAGTGTTAGCATTTTAGTAGTGTTTTTACAGTACATATAGAGGAAAACAAAACTAGAACTAAAGCTGTTAAGGGCATTTCTAATAGCGTTTAGGAGCGTTTCACATTTTTTTTTCTGCTTGAAAAATGCTCCAAATTTTTTTCTGAGGCTCAAAAAACACTAATGGCCTAAAGTAGTGTGCATGGACACATAGGATAATCCCACTGATTTCTCGGTCAGGATCAATAGCACCACTATCAACCCATCCCTGCATGCCAGGGTGCTAGGGGTAGCCCTGGATTCTGAACTATCCTTTCAGACCCACATCCAATCCCTGTCCAAATCATACCGCCTCAACCTCCGCAACATCTCCAGAATACTCCCCTTTTTAACCAATGATACCACAAAGCTCCTAATTCACTCCCTGGTTATCTCTCGCCTCGCCAGCTGCAACTCCCTCTTCATTGGCTTACCTTTACATTGGCTATCCCCCCTCCAATCCATCATGAATACTGCTGCCAGGCTCATCCACCTTACCAACCATTCAGTGTCTGATACCCCTCTCTGCCAATCCCTCCACTGACTTCCACTCGCCCAATGAATAAAATCCAAAATACTAACAACAACTTACAAAGCCATCCACAACACTATCCCCAGCTACATCAACAACCTGGTCTCAAAATATCAACCAAACCGCTCTCTTCGATCCTCTCAAGACCTTCTACTCTCTAGTTCCCATGTCACCTCCTTCCATGCTCACCTCCAGGACTTCTCCCAAGCTTCCCCATCCTATGGAACTCCCTACCCCAATCTGTCCGGCTGCCTCTTAATCTATCCACCTTTAGATGATCCCTGAAAACCCTTCTCTTTAAAGAAGCCTATCCTGCTTCTACCTAGTAAACCGCCATTTATTTCCTCCATCAGCTCATCCCCCACAGCTATTACCTTTTGTGCACAAACACACATATACACAAAAACAAGCAATATAAGATTACTAAACCATTTTTTATTGAAAACACACTATAATTTTCATAAACAATAGAAGAAATCATGTTGCTTAGGATATAAAAAAAAACAGGACAATAGTGCAACAAAACAAGTTTTTTTGGTTTTCTTTGTTTGGCTATAAAACACCACATTGAAGTAAAACTTTGACTCAATAATAAAGATAACAAACATAATACAGTGACAGGTGCTGACATTAACTCCTACCTCTAGGTCCTTTTTTTTCTTTAGTGGTTTAGGTGCATCCCACAACACCCAGAGGCTCTATGAACAAAGGAATTTAAAATGAGTTCCTATCATGGAATGAGAATTATGGTTGCCAGTGGGTGATTTGCTATACTTTGAACACTGTCACATTGTATTATATTGTATTATTATTTTTATAATTTTTTTCTAAAGGCACTATATAGTGTTTTTGTACAAATTTTGTTGATTTATCAAAGCCAGGGCTAAAGAAATACCATTAAAAAATATTTTCTATTTGTTTAAAGGATACCTTTACTTTTATAACACAGGTCTGCGACTAAAAAGCTGTTTGATTATTTTCATCTAATTTTCATGTATTTTGGTGTGCTGAAAACAAATAAAATATTGAAAAAACAACTAGACATCATGATTTGCCACAAAATGCAAAATTGTCTTCAAATTTATCACATTTTTTTAATTTTTGGTATTCTTTTTATATTATGGGTTTTTAACCAAATTTAAAGTCCAAATTACTATTAATTAATTCACATAAGTGCATTTAATATATAAAATGCCAAAAAAAACCTTAAAGGGGTTGTCTGAGTTATGTAAAAAAAAATATAGCACTGTAAATCTGATAGTCAGCAATATATACATAAGCTAAGCAAGTTTTAGTGAAAAAAATTATATTTCCTCATTTCCCTAGTTCTCTTCTGGCCCTTTGTTGTTATTTGCAGGTAAACAATCTCTGCCCCTCCCCCCTGCAAAGGGGGTGAATACAAGTGCTGCTCTGAGTGACATGTCTGACTAGTGGGATACTCAGCAGCATGCTGTATGTGTAAGCCTCAGCCCGGAGTCTGTGCTTCTAATGGTAGAAGGGGTTAATCTTTCCTGAAGAATCCAGAGGGTGGGATACCAAATACCCTTGTTTTCTGTGTCTATGGGACAGTCGAGACCCACAAAATCACTGGACCAAGAAGAGTTGGCAGCCGAGGGTGCTATCAGTCGGTGAAAAAAATGTCCTCCGAGAAACTTTGGTACCTTCCCATAAAGTTCTTCTACCACCTCTCCACATAAAATTGGGACTGATGAAGCAATTTGTAAAATCACTTCCAAGAGATGGAGAATGCTTCAAATACTTGGTCACTAAGTTTTCAGGCCTGTCGGAGGCACAATTGAAGGAAGGTGTGTTCGTCGGACCAGACATTAGAAGGCTTATAGTTGATCAAGAGTTTGTCAATACCATGACGGATCCTCAAAAAGAAGGGTGGATTGCATTTAAAGAAGTTGTACAGAAATGTTTAGGCAATAACAAAGATCCTCACTACAAAAAGATCGTCAGACGAATGCTGAAAGCATTTCAAGCTTTAGGTTGCCTGATGAGTTTGAAAGTGCATTTCCTCCAGTCCCACCTTGACTACTTTCCTGAAAATTTGGGAGCTGTGAGTGAGGAACAAGGTGAACAATTCCACCAGGACATTAAAGAGAAGGAAAGGAGATACCAGGGAAAATGGAGCATTACAATGATGGCAGACTACTGTTGGGTGCTTCAGAGAGACATTCCAGATGCTACTCACAAGTGTAAATGCATCAAGAGGAGCCTCACAGGGAAGAAGAATCGAGTTTAGTGTGTGTAGGTGAGCTCATTTCAGTTCAAAAAAGGATTTTCATGAAAAAATTGTAATAAAACTTTAATTTTATAAGTCTATTTCCAATTATTTTGAGATATTACCTTATTTTACATAGTTACCTAAATTGTCAGGAAATGTGATGTCCTATGACAAAATGGAGGTCATTTTCGGATTCAGTGCACCAAAAAACATAAAAATTATGTGGAATAACCAAAACAGCTCTTGAAAAAATTTTTTTTGCAGACCTGTGTAATCTTTTTATACTTTCTTTAGTTTTGTTCCCTACTTTCCCCCCCATCCCCATTCCCAATATCTTAGGGCTTGTTCACTCTGTATGGGTTGACCTGTGTTTTTCTGCACTGGATAAATGCAGGAGACTGATAGGGCTTATAGTAAACAATAAATTTTCAGTGCGCTAAACGTCAATGCATGTCACGGCACTGAAGTGCAACACACTGTGACTTGAATGATTTCTGACTGGTTATTGTGGGTTATTTCACCTTGCTATTTGTTCAGGTTAGTCTGGCACACCCAAACTCAGTAAATTTTCAAGAAATGGCTGTAGTTTCTCTGTAGGCAGTGCTGGATTTAGACCTTGGGTGGTACTTCAAATTGGGGTTCCCTCAACAAAGAAATTAAATCATATGATAAATAAAGTGAATTGAAATGAATGATAAACCACATTTTTTTCTAAAAAAATATATGTTCGGTTTCGAAGAAGACATTTGTATGATTTCTTTCTTGATTTTATCAACTGTAAGAATAAACATGGCACAGGTAATTGGAACTGGCATAGTCATACATCACAGTTATGCATCAAGCTGCAATATTTACAGAAAGTCTTTCTTCCTGCATTTATTATCTGGAATATCTTTAACTTAAGCCAGTCATAGGTAGATCAAAGGGACCAGCTGAGATTCAATCTATCTGTGGGCAGGCTGGCTGTACCCAAGTTGATCCATCGGTTGACTTAGGTACAACCAGTCTGTTGGATTTTTTACATGTGATTACTGTCGGCAGCTATAGCTGCTAGCAGTAATCATTGTGTTCTGTCGGCTAGGAAGGCTCTACGTGCAGATATCCCAAAACCCCCCGCCAGCAGAACACAATAGAGGTGCGGGATGGGGGAAGTTATTTTTGGCATAAGCTATGGGCTGCCTAACTCATCAACCGGTATCATTTTGAAGACACTGCTCGCAACAGCCAATAGGAACAGAGCAATTAGTCTTTCATAGGTCATTGTGGTTCTCAGATTTTTCTTTATCAGTGCCAATTTGCTAAACACCCTTTCTACCAAACAACTAGTGACCATCATGCTCAAATGTATTCCAAGAGCTACATTAACACCTAGAAAAGTATCAGCAAGCCCTTCATCATGTAATAAAACTGCCTGTTGAGATGGAATGAGTGGAGCTCATTTTTATATAAATGAAGTCTGAGGTGCCCTCTGGCAAGGGGATACAGTGCAATTGCTCCTTTTGCCTCCTTATAAATCCAGTACTGTGTGTTTGTATGGAAATCTGTCGGAAAACAAATCCTTGTTTAACACGCTCAAAGTTTCATGGCTTTGTGACCTTGAATACTAAGGTGAACTTATATTATTTTAAAGAGAAACTTCACTTCCTCCCATCTAAACCCCCCCTTCCCCACACACACACACACACACACACACACACACCTCCATCTTCCTTACCTGTTATGCAATGTTCTCTTAAAAAAGACATGTTAACCACCCATCGGATCCAGCAATATGCTGTTCGGGTGTCAGAACTTCAGTTCCTCATCCCTTCTTGGTCCTCTTCAGCCGGCTGCCTCTTCCAGGTTCAGAAAGCCTGGCCACAGATGACGGATGCACCTCTGCCAATGAGCTTTCATGGTCTCCTGGGGCAAATGATGAGGTAATCCCAGGGGCCTTCTGGAGAATGACACATCATTATGGCTTTGGCCAGAATGGCGTTGGGGGTGGGGCTGCCTGGAAAAAAAAGTAAAAAATTAAAAAACAGAAATAGGCACTCCCCCTTCCCCCCAGATAAAACCCTGGCTATTATCATTAGAGAGGGGACAGAATTATGACCCCTAAATCAGTTACAGGGTAACCAGGGCCTTCTTTAAGGTGGGGCAAAAGGGGCAGCTGGGGCCCTGTCATTGTTATGGGGCCCAACATCCTACCAATCTCTCCCTTTCACATAGTGTAGCTGCAGGGAAAGGGAAGCAGTAAGTGAGGTGTGTGAAGTAATTAACAACCTGAATGAGCTCTTCTGCTATGCCGAGCTGAACTCTCTCACTGCTTTATCCTTAACTATCACCTCTTTGCTTACTATGATCAGTGTTGTCAGACTGAATATAATCCTGGGCAGCTTGATTTACTCCATATTTCCTGCTACGTTTTAAATTCTGCTGCAATTCAAGACAACACTTCTACTCTGGCAAGGAGACTCTTGTGTGAGTTTGTAGCATAATCTATCTAGCAACCAATTAGTTATCAGTAATGATGTGCAGTAACCTCTAGTAACCAATGGGTGAATGGTAATGATGTGCAGTAACTTTTAGCAACCAAACAGTGAGCACTAATAATGTGCAGTAACTTTTAGCAACCAAACAGTGAGCACTAATAATGTGCAGTAACTTCTAGCAACCAATCAGTGAGCAGTAATGATGTGCAGTAACCTCTAGCAACCAGTCAGTGAGCGGTAATGATATGCTGTAATGCTGTAACTTCTAGCAAACAATTGCGATTACTGCCTGATCTCCTACAGTAAACTTTTTATTTTACGAGGCTAGCTGCTATTTATTGCATGTCTCAGAGCAGGTGGACAGCAAAATTGCATAGCGGGGGGCGGGGGTGGACAGGAGTTCAGCCAATATTAAAGATGGCCCTGAGGGTAACTTTCCAGTTTAGGGTACTTATCTGACCATTAATCAACATTTAAGCTTGACAATTCAATGTCAAATCACTTCAAATTACACAATTCGCACAGGTGAATGTTAAACTACAGGCTGTACTTCCCACAGATTTTTTTTTAAGTTAGACTGAATTGTCTTTTTAAATTTTTGATAGTTGTTGTAAGAAGAACTCATTCATTATATTAATGAGGCCTGCAAAAATACAGCCCAGTTGCAGACAGTATATTCTTAGTTTTGTATAGAGTTGGGAATGGTTAAAACTTTTTAGGTGTTTATTTTCATCTATGATGACATTGGGGAACATTTCCCTCTCTTCCCATCCCTGTAAAGTCTGCACAAAATGGACAGGATGCCAACTATTGAACCTCAGAATACCTAAACAGTGTCTACACTACAGGTGCTGTTTGACAATGTTGCACCCAACTTTTCGACAAAAGTTGATTGAACATTTGTGTATACAGCTCTAATGGGACATAAATAAGAAAAATGTTGTCAGAAGTTTCAGCCCTTCCTCATGCTATCCAAAACTGAAGATAAAAATGTTCGGACTGGTATTGGGCAACAAACAATGTACACTGATGGAATGTGCATTATTTTTTAAGCTGCTATCAGAGAAGCACTTAAAGCAGAGCTCCAGTCAAAGATGAAGCAGGCCACCCGGCTGCAAGCTCTCACAGCCGGGTGCCCACACTTAAGATGCCGATGCTAGGTAGAGAGGAAGGCCAATGAAACTGGCTGCGGTAAGCACACCACTGGATTGTGGGACAGGTGAGAGGCTGTTTTTTAAAAGTCAGCAACTACAGTTTTTGTAGCTGCTGACACCTCTCACCTGTCCCATGGTCCAGTGGTGTGCTCACCGCAGCTGGTTTCACTGGCCTTCCTCTCTACCTGGTATTGGCATCTTAAGTGTGGGCACCTGGCTGTGACAGCTTGCAGCTTCACAGCCAGGTGCCCACTGCACATGCACGAGTAGCGATGCACCTTGTAAATGGTCCTGTAGTTTTCTGGTACCTGTCATATGTCCCAGAAGACTGTGGGGAGGGAGGAGGGGAGGACAACTTCCACTTCTGATCGTCCCCACTCCCCAAAGGTGCCAATTCCTCATGGGGAGTGGGGGACCAGTACTTAAAGTGGAACTTCCCCTTTTGGGTGGAGCTTCACTTTAAGCTGACTATATACTAGTAGAATTTTGTACGAAATGTTTCATTTTAAGAAAGTTTGTTTGATTTTTCTAATGGTTAATAAGATCAAATCAACATTCATTTTTGACCGTAGTGGAGAAAAAATGCGAAGGAACAGGATGGAAATTTGGTCTCAAACTAATAAATTTCTAACAGCGTATATGGTTTTCATTGGGTACAGTCCATTCATTCGAAAATCAAATATTGAAATCATAAATAATAATAATAAGCAAAATGATGAATTTAAAATACATTTTATTGGGTGATAATTTATATCATTCATGATCTGAATGATAGATTAAGTGTAGTACCCTCTAGTGTGCTACTAGTGTAGTGCATTATAGATACATATTTTGTATATGACTCGTGGTAACTGTGTGATTGAGGTCAGGTTACTGTAGGTCATGCCGGATGGCTTAACAGGTTGGGACTCTATCGCCTCCACCTGGCTCAAGAAGACCATAGAACCTTCCAGAAACCAGTAGGCGGAAGGGGTGGAGACCTAATCTGCATGTTTATGGGAGTCTAACCAATCCCAGGTTTGGAGGCCCTAGTAGAGTGGTGGACTAGCCCCATAAATATGGAGCGTTGAGGAGACTGTTGTTGGCCTGGGAGGGGTCCAGGGGGGCTGGTCTCCAGTCTGGGGTTGGGCTGGTTAAGGAGGTTCCATTCAGCAGTACAGCATGAGCAGGATCAAGGCCTGGGAGCATTGGAAGAAAAGAGGACAGAGTGAGTACGTCACCACACCCTGGGATTCACAAGGGGAGAGACTGACATATATAGCAAGCTTTCAAAGAACAGTGCTGTGTTTAATCCTTTTCCTTGCCTGGGATATCTTCAGAGCAGCCAACAGGACTGGTAGTATCTGCAAGCTGTGGAGTTGGTAGCACTTCTACAGGGGAGAGGAGGCATCTCTGCATTTAGTTTACAAGAAGCTACTGATCCACAAAGACTGACGGCTTTCAAGGAAAGGAACAGTCCAGGATCTGTTTCTGTACATAGGAAGGAAATTGTCCTCATGCATTGATTCAGTTAAATTGGGCATCCCATAATCCCTATTACCCCTAATATAATAACAAAAAACAAGCTCAAGGGCTGTTCACTGACTGTGGATGCAAGTGTAGAAAATGCGTGTTGCCTGGCTGTGCAGAGCTTAGGGGTACCTAAACACAGTGGCCCTCACGAGGGTAGTGCTACATATGTACTCAAATCACCACAAGATTTTATTTCTGAAAATATTTTACTACTAAAAATGGTGTAAGAAACCCATTATTGGGAAACTGGCTCTCCACATTCTACTGAAGATCTCTCAAAGCATTTGTCTAAAGCTGGGTGTACAGTGGGCTGAACAAAAACAAAAGACAAATCCCTGCATCAACACAATGATGTGTGTTGCAGGGATCTTTCCGACTGAGCCATTGTATTTTGACAAGGTGACTCCCCCGCTTGGTAGCAAGCGCTGATCAAATGCTGGTTTTCCAGTAAGAACATTTGACAGAAGCCGGATGATGGGCTTCTGTTGGAATGACTGAGGTACACACGGACCTAAAGTTTCATTTTCGGGCTGGGTGTATCGGCCTTTAGACTAAGAGTACACAATATAACATCTAATGAATCCATTTTAATCAATTGTTTCCCAAAGTAGCATCCACATCAGCTTTGTTCCCTATCAAAGACAATGACCATTATAACTGTAGTATGGCCAGGAGCTGAGCATCAGTCTCTTACTAAACAGGTTCTATATTTTGTGCAAAAAGTAGAAAAAAAATTAAAGTAATTGTCTGTGAAGGTTCTTATCTATCCTGGTCATGGTATATCTATAGTAGTTAGTTACATTCAACTGGACTTGTTCTGTAATGTTGAAGATATTTTGTAGCATGTCCAAGCAACTTCTTCAGCTCTAATGAGTGTCAGAAAAATACACCAGCACAGACATCTTGATCCAATTACCATGAAATGGCAGATTTTATTGTTTAAGAACAGTGTGGGAGGTGTGAAAATTTTGGATCAAGATGTTGGTGCTACCTGGATATAAATGCTGAGGTACTTTCCTGAAACTCCTTAGATCTAAGAAAAAGTGGCTTAGACAAGCTAAGAAACATCTTCAACATTAGAGAACAAGTCCAGTTGAATGTGACTAACTGCTGCTAGATAGAATGGTAACCGTTTCACTATTCTTTCTGCCTGTCTACTAAGTACAAATAAAACACTGGTACATTGAACAAGTGTAACAGATGCTTTATGTCTTCTGCATAGATGGTCTGTTCCATATGTTGCTGACTTTGTGACATTACATCCAAAAACATGGAGAACTCATATTTTTAGGCACATACAGTACATTTTCTTATTATAAATGTGTATTTATTAAAATTCCACCAGCAATAATTCATGTCTAATACTAACTGGTCGCAACATCTGCATGACACAGGGGTCTCTGCTGCACATCCCATGGGATATGGACTTTGTAATTATAGCTGAAAATAACATAAAAAATTACAGGACAATACTAACCAAATATTCCATCTGTTTATGGCGTGTGGTCTGAGACAGTATCTGGACATTCTGTTTTTTATGTCAAAGACACACCAGAATAAACCCAGAGGGGTTCCCCTCCCTTTTTCCCCTATATTTACCATTATTATCAGATTTATCACTGCTACACTTCCCCAAGGATTATGAAGGTTATAAATGTCACAAAGGAATGCAGTCTGTACAATTTTCATGAAAGAATGAAATTTGAGACAAAGTTTCCAAGAAATGTTCAAATTAATTACAATAGAAGTTACTAATAAAATCTTAACTGCACAGAACAGTATTCAATGAGGCCATTTATGTACATGTGTACAGCAGTCAAAATAAGGTCTCCTGCTATCGTGTCCTCCCTGCTTCTTTAAAGCCACAAAAGGCAACATTCACTATAGAAATATTCACTGCAGAAATTATAACTCTGATATCTCACAGCAGTCCGTTGAGTGACCAAAAGCCAAGACATTTGATCAGGTTATTCTTGGTGAATTGGATGGCCAGCACTTGAGGCAGGGTTATCCTTCCTGTACAGGGCCTGGACCCCAGCAGTTGAAATGGGGTGCCTGCCGACCCCAGCAGGAAGACCAGCTGTATTGCCTTGTTACTCTTGTGAAATCCTTCGGTAGCAATGCTGTTCTTCTCCCTTCGGCTGAACAGTTCTTGTATCTGTATTAAAAGAGATATAGACTCCAGAGAGAGAGAGATATCATTTTACCCCTGTACGAATCATTAGTAAGACCTCATCTGGAATATGCAGTGCAGTTTTGGGCACCAATTCACAAAAGAACATTGGGGAACTGGAGAAAGTACAGAGAAGGGAAACCAAACTGATAAGAGGCATGGAGGAGCTCAGCTATGAGAAAAGATTAGAGGAACTGAATTTATTCTCTCTTGAGAAGAGGAGATTAAGGGAGGATATGATCAACATGTATAACTATATCAGTGGTTCATATAGTGAACTCAGTGTAGAGTTATTCACCTTGAGGTCATCACAGAGGACAAGGGGGCACTCTTTACATCTGGCAGAAAAGAAATGTAATCTCCAAACACGGAAAGGTTTCTTCACAGTGAGAGCTGTGACAATGTGGAATAGACTCCCTCATGAGTTGGTTCTGGCCAGCTCAGTGGATTACTTTAATAAAGGCCTGGATTCTTTGTTAGATACACAGAATATAACTGGATACTAACATTTATAGGTAAAGTTGATCCAGGGATTATCCAATTGCCTCTCAGGGGATCAGGAAGGAATTGTTTCCCCATGCAGGAGCAAACTGGATCATGCTTTGCTGGGGGGTTTTTTTGCCTTCCTCTGGATCAACTGTGGGTATAGGATTTTAACTTTTTTTTTTTTAATGGTTGAACTGGATGGACTTTTGTCTTTTTTAAGCCAGACTAACTATGTAACTATGTAACTATCTGCGCCCCCTTCCACTTACTGTCCAGTCACCCTGTGTGCATCCCTCCCTGGCAGCGCTGCTGGCTTCCCTTCCAGCTGCTGAGAACACACAGAGGGATTGGGTTCAGGATAGTTAGCAGGGGGGGGTGAATATGTCATACTTCCCTGCCCTGCCTTTCCTGAATGAACACAGTGAGTGATCATTGCTGATTGCTCCTATGTCCATTCATCACTGAAGCATAGTAAACTATGTTCACTATGCTTTAGCTTTAAAATGAACAGGAAGCCTAGGAACACTTTCTATTCATTCATCTGCAGCTGAGGCTGAAGAAAAAGGGACAAATGAATCTATGTCCTCAGTCCCTATTTCAAGTCTCAGGGGTCAGTTTAGACCTCTGATATTTCACCAAAGCCCCTCCAACAAGCAGTTAAACATTGTAAAAAAAAAATTAAAATAAAATTCTTCAGAGAGCATTTGACAGGTGGTAAGGAGGCAATATGCAGCACACTAACACACCACAGGTGCATGCTTTGCACAGCATTGTGGTGGTAGCATTTCAGCAAAAATATAATTTGATATTTTCCAGGTAGGTGTGGCACCCTGTCAGGAAGGCTGCACAGGGTCCTGTGATTTCTAACAGCAACCCTGACTTGAGGTGAAGACTTCATGCATTTCTGTTAGCTTTTACAACTCTAGGAAAGCTGGATGGGGAGGCTAATGGGAAATTTTAAAGGCTAAATCCCCATTTTGGGTCATGATTCATGTTACACCTATATTTGGGGTGTTATCTAAATCACAATTACAGTTTTCCAATACACAGAAGACTGATAGCCATCTAGTGTTGCCTATATGGCAGTTTGACAACCAGCCCCTTGTTTTGTCATGATGGAAATCATGTAAGAATTAAAAGAAAAGTCATTGACACAAGGTGATACGTTATGGGAGACTTGGTTATCAGTCAATGCAAAACTCTATGGTCGCACCACAGATGCCACCTACCTGATCTCATTAAATATTTTAGCATTCTGCTGCAAAACAGTCAGTGCACGCTCTGTTTCATTTACACAACAGAGAGGAGAAGAAAAAAAGGCTTAAAACAAGTCAACTATCCTCACTGCAATAATATAACACACTCATAAAATCCCTAAAATGTGATTATTTTTAAGAGGCCAGTCTATTTTGGTGAATTGTTACACTTTCACGTTATGGAATCTACATATCAAAAACATTTGCCAGGGTTGTTCCATCACTTAATGCAGCTGAGAGCCTGACACAGATGTAATTAGTATGCAGTAAAGGAGCTAACTAAGCACTTATTTTGTACTTAAATGTATAAAAAGGTGCCCAGTGATATGAGGAGACAGTTGACCAATCCGTATGACAATTTTATATCTGTAGATACGACAAACAATTGTAAAGGTAACTTGTACGAATCAATATTGTATTGTACCATTCATCTATACTGAATTAAACCTGCATAGCCCATGTTACTGCTAGACCTAAGTCCCGTCAACCACATAGAGAGCCACAGTGAAAAGAGGTGAAAGTGTCCCCAGCACAAGAGGAACAACAGCAATTTTATTGGAGACCAGAAGTAACCAGGACTGAGATTGGCTGCCTTCTAAGGTCAGACTTTAGTCCTGACCAGGGGCGGACTGACCATTTGGAAACGGGGTCAGTAGGGGGCCCCATAAGATGCCCCTGGTACCTTTTTCATAGGCTTTTTTGAGTTTGGGCAAGGACACAGGGGCCCCATGATCCCGTATTGCCCGGGGGCCCCATGAGTTGTCAGTCCGCCCCTGGTCCTGACCACCACTGATAAAGGGCAGAAGAGGGAGGAGTCTGCACTTCAGATTAGGAAGGAGTACCATGAGCAGGGAGGAGAGAGCTGTGTGCCCAGAGCTCCAGAGTGGTGGACTAAGAGCAAAGGAACACAGAGTACAAAGGGGCAGAGCAGCATAGTGTAGAGACAGATAAAGAGAGGACTGAGTTGCTAAGTCTGTGGATCAGCACTGCAGACTGCGTTGTGACGGGCTCTACCGAGAGACACTTGTCTTCTGCACCCCTGTGTCATGCTGTGGAAAGGACTAAGAGCTTCAGAGTAGGAAGAAGCCACAGATCCAGCTAACACCTTAGAGGAGCCCCTTGTGTATGCAGTGGCCTCTCTTCTGGCCTCTGGAGGATAGCTTTAATTCTAACTTTCTTCCCATACTGCCTCATGAAGTGAATGCTCATTACTTTTGGAACATTTCCTCCCCTTTGAAGAGTGCTCCAACAAAAATCTACAGGTCACAATGCTAATACGCTGTTATTCCTCCATCAATTTGAATAATTACGACCTTGGGATCTCAGTTGAGCTACATAGTCACTGTTTATACTGTATGTATATGGTTACTGCAGTGTCATTTATACCTAGATATTATTGTGCCCATTTCTTGGACTGTTTATTTGTTTATTAAAAGAAGATGAATTTAACATAGTCTGATGTCTAGTGCATAAACAGTAAGGCAACAGCAAAGCAAGTAAAAGGACATTGATACAGCACCACGTATACAGAAATACTAGAAAACCTCATGTATGATGACAGTAAAGGCTCACCAACAAGCACAGAACATCAGGTTAATGACAACAAAATAAACGGACCGTGGAACTGCAGTCTCTGAGCTTTATAATTTCCCAACACATCAAACCACTGGGGAATGCAATATACCTCTATGTGAGAAAAACAATGATTAGACCATTAAGAGATAGGAAAAAGAAAAATGACGAAAAAAAATAGAGGAAAAATAGTAATGAAGGGGACCTAGGAAACTCACGGAGATGACGTAGTCAACCTCTAGGTTGGGCATAGTTGTATATGTTGTAAATACATGTATTTAGGCCAAGGGTCCCACGTCTCTTCAAATTGCCATACTCTCCTGAGGGAGACCAAGGGTTCTCTCTAAGCTCCCGCATATTCTGCAGAGCTTTTATTCTGCCTTTAAAGTGGAACAGTAATAAAAAAAAAAATATGAGCAGGCAGGTTTTTCAATGCAAAAGAGACATACCATGTTTGTTCTCCATTAAAGTTTCTCATCTGCTTGTCTGCACTTCACACTGAGCTGCACACATGCACCTCAGTGTACAATTTCAGCTGATAAACACACACATGCAGAGGAGTGACCACATCTCGGCCCAGCCAAATTAAATGGCCAAAGATCAGTATCTGAAAGAAGACCAGTCAAAGCTGTCAGCAGCTGTTGAGGGAGCTCATGGGACATTGCAACGCTGGGGTGGAGTTGAGTATGATTCCTCCTTAATAAAGCCCACAGGTGTGTTGATGGGTTTGGGCTCACTTAGGGTGGTTCACCATTGGGAGCAGCAGAAAGACTCATCTGTCTAGAAGTGCTTTAGGAGGTAGAGCTACCCCTGTAAGCATGGCATAGCAAAGCCTGCAGGTGTACCGACATCATAATTTTAGCCTCAGAATGGTTGGACCATGGCTGTATGCCTAAATATAAAAAGAGGGGAAGGTGCAGCACTATATGACTTAGTAGACAATAATAAAATCAAACACACATAATAAACAGAGACTATGTGCTGATAAAATAAAGCCACTAGGTGGTGGCTGTGAAATAAAAGAAGTGCAAAAATAAATAAAAGAGTCCAGTAAAGGGGTGCTCTTAAGATCCGAGATGATCCTCAGACGTCCAATATTTGGAACTGCCAGGTGATAAAAATTGTAAAGATTGCGCACTCACCAGATACGCAATCTTTATGCACATTTATATATGATGTCACTGGACCTCCGGTGTCATCAAACTGGTCGGGTCAGTATGACTCTCACCGCCTAGTACTTGGATAGATGCGGCTGCTCTGAAGGTCTGGCTGGTTCCCACCAAGACTCAAATAAGCAGAGAGGGCCACATAGTGTGATATCCTTAGAGTATCTTTATTATATGCAGGTACAGGATAGCAGAGACAATCCAATAAACAAAGAAAAGTACTGACCCAGATGTAAACAAAGATGGCCGCTGGGGCCCCTCGTGGCGCCGGCGGCATGGCGTCCGACCTACTGTAGCCTTCTCTGACGCGTTTTGAACAAGAGCTCGTACTCATAGGGGTGCAGCTTACAGTGGTGGACGCTGTTAATACTGTTTAAATACGGAGGATGGCTGTATGCCTAACTGCTCTATGAAGCAGAGGTGAATTAAATGACTAACTATAGCTTCCCCCACCTCCTTTATATGTTTTAGAACATTTTTTGGTTCTGTTTTCATAGAATATTTTTGCTGTGCTCTTTCCTGCTGAATAACTTCACCTGAAAAGCCCTGCAAGCATCTGTAAACACTTGGAAACCTGCCCTTTACCAATAGAGTCATTATTGCTTCTGAGAATGTAAAATGATGAATAGCAAGCTTTATATTAAATATTACATCAAAGCAGATCAACTTACCAGGGCCAAATTCAGTTGTATTCTTTTTATGAATCATATGCAGATGCAGCATGCAAGTAATTTGTGACTTTTCATTGACGAAATTTTTTTTTTATATTGGTCTTTCTATATTAGGCATGTCAAACTGGTGTTTTTTTGTGCTGCATGCAGCCCTTACTCTCCATCTTTGTAGCCAAAAGTGGTTTAAGGAATTCAACTTAACGAGGCCATGGCTGTCCTGTAGCTGATAAAGGTTACACTTCCTTACATTATTTTGCAGCTAAATAATTCAGGAAATGTTTTATGGCCACTTCCTCTGGGATAACATGTACATTATTAGTATAATGTTAATTACCAAAGTGCTATAATCTTTTTTTTCTGCAATTAAGTAGATGTGGCCCCAAGTAGATATAATACAGTCCCTTGTTATATGGTGCTCAACCTGCTCACAAAATAGCAAAGAATCAAACACCAACTACATATAAGCATGTTAGTTCTAGAACCAACTGAAAGGAAACCTACTCCAGTCCACTAAATAATCAACACTTGTATAAACATCCTGTTAGAAACACAATGGCTGCTTACAATTGTTTACTAATTAAAGCTAAATTACACCATTCCAGAAGCCAGAAGATGCAATAGGATGATCTGAAAAGTTTTCATTTTATAATATACTTATAAAGGATACGTTCTGAGCAGAAAATTGCTAATTATGGAATAACTCTGGAGCAGAGTCTGACAAACCTACCTGAATCCCAGTAGCACAGTTAAGGTTGTTGGTAAAGATACATGTGTGCCAAGCAGTTTGCAAAATTTTCATTTTCCAGTTTAGTCATGTGCATTGGCAGGTGTAGTCCTTCTCCTCCCAGCAGGTGGCGCCTTTCTGCTCAGGGATAAAGTGGGAAGGGGAAGATGTTCCCCTGAGACCTTCATGGTGTCACAGGAAAGGCAGCTGTCCAGTTGGATGCTGCACTTCAAGTGACCTTCTGTAGCCATCTTGGTTGAGGGCAGAGCTAATAAATATCAGTGTCCTACTGAGTTTAGCACGCATTTTGTGAGTGGATAGTGTAGGGAGAAGAACCCCATCTGGCAGGGACAGAGTACTAGAAACAGGGAAAGGTTCCAGTGCAAGTAGGGTCAGAGTAGGAGGACACCACTGTGTACTGCAGTGTTAAGCCGCCTGGCAGAGTCTCTAGCAGCCCACCACACGGACGCTCCCAGGGCGCGGGGTCTAAGTCCCAGCCTGCTGTTCACCAGGGCCCCTGATGGTGGGGATGGACTTGGTGCAGACTGAAACCAGGTCGCGACCCCCGTGTGCGTCCTGCGGTGGTAGAGAATACTGACAGGGGAGTGCAGGAACGGAATCTACTTTGGAAGAGGCAGACAGATACACAGGTCTGATCCAAACCGGATGGATGGATGGATGGATGGATACGGTATGCGTGGTCAGACAGGCCGGGTCGGTATTATGCGGGCAGCGAGGTACAGAGGAGCGAGCTAAGAATGGTCAGGTCACAAGCCAGGTTCAGCAGGATGCGGGCAAATACAGTACCAGGGATCAGACGGAAGAGTAGTCAGGCAAGCCAGGGGTCAAACAGGAGAGAGCAGGATCAGGAACAAGCAGAGGTCGGCAACGGAGTATACAGCAACACAGGAACAGGATACAGGACACAGGATACAAGACCAAACGGCAACTAACATACCTGTTCCTACGTTTAAATAGCCCGCCTCCCGCTGTCATTGGTGCCAGGCGCGCGTCCGTGATCCCGAGTGCGCATGCGCGAACCCCGCCGCTGCCATGCGCGGCCAGGTCCTACCACCCGCCGGGTAGAGAGAGTTGGTGTTCTGCGCATGCGCCGCCCGACGCGATGCCGCAGAACACCTGGATCCTGACATGCAGTTAGCACCAATCACCAATGCTGCTGCCACCATTTGCTCTAGGCCGTTTTGAGCTGCCACTGTGTCAGCCACTTTCCAGCCCTCCACCTTTCCAGATAATGCCAACCCAGTAAGACCAACTCAGTCTGTATTGTGTCCACTGTGTTGGAGGATACTCCACTGCCCAAGTGCATTAGTTCACAACCTCCCATTAGCAGCCAGCCAGCTATACCTCTCTGCCAATCCTGTGCCTGAGCGAAACAGTCACTCTACCACTTACTGAAAGTTTGTGAGCCTGTTATTGGCAGTTACTGAACCTGTTACTTAGAGTTACTGAGCCTCTTTCTGAGTATTACTGACCTTGCCATTACTGGAGATATTTCTGTCAAAGCTGTTAGTGCTCACTTGTGTGCTCTGCAAGTGTAAGTGTTAATGGTGGATTTACATTCAACTAAAAATAATTCTGTGAACTTCCTTGGAACTTGGAGGGTGCTGTTTCTTCATGTTGGGTAGCATACTGCTGGCCCTGCCCACATGTGTGCAGCATTTCTTGAGACTGCCACGTGCCAGAAACAAGCACCATGGGATAGGCCTTTTTCAATTAGATACTAGAGCAACTTACCTAAAGATAAATACATACATACATACATAAATAAAAATCAAGATCTTCGAGTCTTCTTCATTATCAAAAATTAGCCAAATCATTCAAGTTACTTACACAGTGTAGTGTAACGAAACATATGAAAAATGGTACTGAACGAAACATATGAAGGGTGCTACTGAGTGAAACATATGAAGGATGATACTAAATGAAATATATGAAGGGTGGTACTAAATGAATCATATGAAAGGTGGTACTGAATATGAAGGACCATACTGAATGAATCATATGAAGGATGATACTAAATGAAAAATATGAAGGGTATTACTTATTTAAACCAATGAAGAATGGTACTGAATGAAAACTATAAAGGACAGTGCTGAATTAAACTAATTTAGGGCGGTACTGAATGAAAAAAATTAAGGATGGTACTGAATGATAACAGTGATGGATGGTACTGAATCAAACCAATGAAGGATGGTACTGAATCAAATCAATGAAGGATGGTACTGAATTCAACATTTGAAGGATGATACTGAATTAAAGTGGTTGTAACTTTTGTGCATTCTATGCATGAAGGTAAAAAACCTTCTGTGTGCAGCATTGCCCCCAGCCCCCTCAATACTTACCTGAGCCCCATAGCGATCCAGCAAAGTGCACGACAGCCTCAGCCAGCGAAGCACACGACATCCAGTCAGACAATGAGGAGAGAAGGGGCAGGGCCAAGCCGTGGCTTTGTGTGTAAATGGACACACAGAGCAGTAGCTCAGGAACACGTCTGCTCGGGTGCCTCCATAGCAAACTGCTTGCTATGGGGGCATCCGACAGAAAGGAGGAGCCAGGAGCGCCAGCAGGGGACCCAAGAAGAGGAGGATCCAGGCTGTTCTGTGCAGAACCACTGCACAGAGCAGGTAAGTATAACATGTTTGTTATTCTTAAAAAAAAAAAAATAACCTTTAGTATCGCATTAAACATTTGAATGATGGTACTGAGTGGTTGAAAACACTTTTTTAGGATTGGTTTAAGGGATGTAGAGTTATGTGACTTTACAGTAAGTAATTTCATAGTTAGTCATTAATTTAAAGGACTAGTTCACCTTCTCAAATGAAAATCTCACCAGTAGGATCTCTGTAGACTGCTATACACCCTTACATTTTCTTGCAAACATTTACATAAAGACAAATATGCTTGATTCACATGCTGTACATTGTAATGGTGACAGTCTGTGCAGTTATAAATTCTCCGTTAAACATTCAGTGGTGGTGTTCCAAGTAGTGTAGAAAGATTACGCACTCACCAGATGCGTAATGTAAGTACTCATTATGTAAACCAGCAGAAGCCTCCTTTAAAGGTCTGGTCTGGGGTAGAAATAATCCTCCCTCTGAGTGGGTAGTGTTGTCTGGAGCGCACAGGGTAGTATAAAGAACCAGCTGACCAGAGGTCCCTTTAAGAGATGGATGGGTGCAGATGCCTGTGTACAGGAACTCCCTTCTCTGGAATCTTAGGATGGCTGGATCAGGCAAGCTCTATGGATAAATAGCTCCTCAAGGGAGAGTATAAAGAGTACCCATAGTGTAGTAATTCTAGATATGTTTATTAAATCTGCTGAATTTGCAAATTCCAAAGTATAAATTATGCAGAGTTAAAACCAAGCAGCGAAAGGTAATGCACAGTTATGGCATTGTCAGGTAATGCTCTAACCATCCAGTATGAAAGATGGCCGCCGTACCTACATGTGGCTCCGACAGCATGGCGTCACGGCGTCTTGGCCCCTTCTAACGCGTTTCGTGCACACGCATTTTTTCAGAGGCGGTAACCAATAGGCAGCATAACGTCAGTCCATTGAATTTGTAGGGGAGATGACATACTAACCCCACATAGGAGGGGCACCATAAAAACTAGAGCAGTCTCTCAATTGGAGACTAGAATCATTTACGAATTAGGCACACTACACCCTGGAGGATTGAATGTGGAAATAGATGTGAATTGTTTTATTGACAACAGCTAGTAGTGACTCTACTTTCAACATACCTGTTCCTTTTATTTATTTTATATATTGTATTATCTTTTGTATATTTATACCTATGTGCATTATTACATATATTGTTTTGTACAATATTAATTTTTAAGATTTAATTTTACATTCGAACTATACTGGTTTGTTACCTTTTACATTCGTTTTTTATTTGCTCATTTTTGCCATGGTTTTTTGTTTTTGTTTTTATCTATTAATTTTCTTATTCTGTTTAAGTTTTGTCTTGCCACTGTCAAGATACCAGATTTCATAGGTGTGTATATATATATATATATATATATATATATATATATATATGTCTTTAAACTATCTACACTATTTATTAATTCATTTTAGTTTATTTTAATAATATTAATTATTAAAATAATAATATTTATTAATAATATTTATTATCCCATGTTCTTCTAAATATCGCTAAAAAGCATTCATTAAGAAGAGAAAATGGCCTAAATTACATTCATTTTTGCCCCATGCACACAAAACAAATGTACATGCAGATTTGCAGGATGAATGGCTATGCAAATTTTATAAATAGACCCCTATAGTGTGTAGTCAAGTGCTGAACTACAGAAGCATGAAGAAGGAGACATATCCCTTTTTACAATCAGTTTGCTTTCACGTTCTACTGATATACTGATGTTATGCTGCACCATTTACCTTAGGCCAGTAGGGAGAGAGCTAAAGCCAAACAAGCCTGTAGACTTCTATGCAAAGCACTGAGAATCATGGAAGTTGTAGTTTGGGACAACAGCCATATAATGGTACCTATAGACTCTTTAGACCAGTTTTCTCCAAATTACTGTCCTGTCTTTATCTGACCCATGGAACACTATTTCTTCCACTGATACAAATTATCTGACACAATTTCTCCTGCTGACACCAATGATGGGGAACTGTCCTTCCAACTGATACCAACATTGGGGCACTATTCCTCCCACTAAAACCAATAATGGGTTTTCTCTCATTGATGTACGGGCATTTTCTATTTCCACTGGCCACAATCTGGCCCCTCTAAAGCCTAAAGAACAGTAAACTGGCCTGGAAAGTTTAGAGACCCCTACTTTAGACTGCAAATCCCATAGACAATGTGAGGTAGGAGGAGTGGAGAGAGGAATTTTAATAAACTGTCCAAAGAAAGTTCATCATCTTGGCACCAAGGAGTTACAAGAACAGCACCTCTGTCTGAGGATTCACCTGCCAGCGGGGATGCAAACCTGTGACTGGGAGTGAGGGCACCCGGGGGCAGTGCAGCAGAACACCACATCACAGCTCCTGCACCACTGCCGCAAGAAGACTGGAGCATCCACTCACCCTTTGCTTCCCACTGCTGATCACCAAGGTTTCCAGGCAGAGACAGAGGGGGCTCCTTTCTACAGCGAGCATCCACAGAATCATCCTGGAAACTGGTGGGAAGGCTATCCACCCATTACTGACACTGCTAGCAAAGACTGAGCCAATAAGAGCGGGACACCTAGTACAACCAACCCATACCACATCTATACCAGCCCTATGCCACATTTCTAACAAACATATACTGCACTCATGCCAAACATATACTGCAGTTATACCGAACTGTCAAAGGCAAAGTGCAAAGCTCCTGGTATTGTTTTAAGTGAAGAAGACTGGCTTGTAAATGTATTCTGGCTTTTGTAATCCTGGAACTTGAAGGCTTTAAAGTGTCTTGGATTGGATGAAGGCTCAAATCCCGTGTCTTGGTCTTACTGGAGACCACCTGCAGGTTGTGTGTGAGTATGCAGGTGTGCATACTTGTTATGAGTGTAACACTGGGCAATTAAAAGGAAAGGAATCCTCATGTGCTGCCAATACTTATCTAAACCAGGAGAGTTGCAGCAAGCACCTAATTGTGTTCCCACAAACCTAGTAAATAAAACTTAAATGATGCTGCACTACTCAATATACAGTGAAAGGCAAATCACAAAAAAAATTGTAACCATCAATACCAATTCAAAAGGAAAAAATAAAAATAACACAGTCAGTAAATGCCCAGCTAAGCACCTCTCAAAGTGATAATGAAGTAAATAATAAATGTATATAACCAAAAAAAAACCAAGTCTAAAGTGCATAAAAGAATGAAAAGAAAAGAAAAAAATTGAATGGATAAATAAATACCTGGCTGAGCACCTTCCCGTGAAAATATAAAGACTGAAAAGTAATAATCACATAATGAGTAAATAAAAAATAATTCAGTGACAAATTACCCTCAATTAAAATGAAAATATATAGAAAAAAAAATCAGCAAGTAATTGTATTAATAAATAATCACCCAACAGAGCATCTCTCCTAATAATGGAAATGCTCAAAAGTGAATAAATATAGATAATCAATGTGAAAAAATGGGTAAACACAATATAAATAATAAACACCCGGCTGGGAATCCAGCATAACAAATAGCAAAAATGGGTGCAGAAAATCATAGTGTTAAACAGTACAGTCACATGAAAAAGTCTATTGTGCAAATTACACTCTTCAATATCCAATAAATCGACCAGTGACCACAGCTTATGCTCCTCCACCAGCTAGCATGCATGGTCACCTCCAAAAATTACCTATAAGCTATATAGGTGTAGCACTGCCCCTTGGGACAAGCTGGAATATATTATGGGTCCTGCACTCAATAGATCCAACCCTAAGCAAACCCAATCCCTCTGGCACAACTGGTAATGAATAGCAAATACACCGCCAAGAAATTTGCTGACACAGGGTTAAATGAAACAAGAACAATTTTATGGAGAATGAAATGCAGTGTAGAGGGGTGGGGTTCCCCGTTCAACTTCAAAACTTACTTTTCTTCTTTTATGCAATGCAGTAAATTTGGTCTGCCACTAGAGGGCTTCACAGCCAAGAGTCTCCGGATGGCAGAGTCGCACTTTAAACAGAATACAACTGATATCAAACAAATAAACTTACTTATACTCTATCAATGAAATGTATTACCCACACCGGTGTATGATTCTGCTTCTGAGGGGCGTTAGCCAAAAATCACCTCAGAGTCAGAACAGAATGCAATAAAGAGGTACCTCTAATAAAGCTACTAAGCCAGATTCCCCCACTTCAGTCCTTGTAACGGTGGAGCTCTAGTTGGTGCACGTTTAGTCCTTACAATGAAGTAAATAGCAGCTGAAGGCTTCTTTGGAGTTTCAGCTGGTGTAGGTTACATCAGACTTCATTAGGTTTCTGGGCTGAGAGGGTCCAACCTCAGTGTCTAAAAGCAACACAAAGCACCCCAAGACCAGGAGCAGTCGCAGGATGCAATCTCCCAGTATGTGTCAGTCCCTGGGGCAGACAGTCTCAATTACACTGGTGGTGAGGGGCAAAGCAGGCAGGGGATCTGTGGCTTGCACAGGGCCCCGGATGGGTGAGATCCCAGCAGTGGGGTGCGGATGTCCCAGTCTATATGCAAAGTGTAAATGGTGTGTCTTACTCTCTCCAGTGGGACAGCTCACCAGACTCTGAACACACAGCAGGGTCCCTCTATCCGCGCTGAGTGGTGTAGTGCTTCCTCCTCTCCTTGGACGGGCTCCACGTGTCCCTGTCTTTTCTCCAGCCTCGTGTCTCTCTGTTCTCCCCTTCACTTCCTGCTTCTTTCCCTTCCCAGCGTCCTTTGCTGAGAAGTGGATGAGTCATGAGCTTGGCAGAATGCCCAGATTTTACAAAAGGGGAGGGAAAGGGAGGACCCACTGCAGAACGTGTGATTCCTTCTGAATTCTCTTGTACAAGGAACCTGCTACATAGGTCTCAAGCGCTTGTGGTCAGTAGGTTTCAAACCAGCTCTCCTGGATGTCTCCTCATCTGCAATCCATCTAAACAACTCTTCTCCTTTGGTCTGTTCGCAAAAGAATAAATCATAAAGGGCTTCCCATAGTGTAGTAAATTCTTAATTTAATAGTTTAAAACAAATAAAAGCTACTCACATAGGAAAACGGGTCCACAGACCCATACAAGCATGTATATTGATCAGTATAAGAATGGGTATACTAAGATGGCGGCTGCCGTCCAACCAAAAATGACTTCACGATTCCGCCCATTACATTGCGTCACAAATCACGTGACTTCCTCAGGGATCCATTTTTTTTGTAACTATAATCTGCCAATACAGTCTGCTTATCTTTTTAAAGGGCAATGTGTGCAATTCTTGCACATCTGCTGAGAGATCCCAGACAACGTATTCTGGCAGTGTTAGCAAGGATGAGGCCTTATATATATATGATATTATAAATTAAAAAAAATTATATTGTGAAATAACCAATTTAATATAGTGTCCAAAAATTGAATAAATTAATTGTGTCCACAAAAAATATATTTTGCAAAAGTCCTTTCATCCCAGAAAGAGGTATAATCTAAATAACTTCTCCCAAATAAAAGTGCTTCCACCATCCACCAGTGTGAAATCAAAATCAACCGCACTCACCAGATGTTGGTGAGTTTTGCGCCTTTTAGAATTTAAGGGATCCTAAACCCCCTCTATATCCTCCAGAACTCCTTATTCGCTTTGGGAGGGGCGAAACGTGTCAACGCACTTCCGGTCTGCCGTCCATACATCCTACATCACTTCCGGTGAGTGGAACGCACAATGAGTGGTGCGTTCCAAGCGGCCATCTTTATTGTTGGATCTGGGTTTTCTATCCTCTGCAAACCAACAGACTGTGAGGTCTCTGGATTGGAGTGTGATCTTATGGAATTTGTGATAGCCTAATGGAAGCAATTAAACCAATGCTTTTTATCATTCTTTAACATGTGAGTGGCCTGGTATTATTTATAATACTACACATGGTAATAGCAGTATTACACTATGGTATATATTTTTTTTTTTTGGACCGCTGTGGAGTTCATATGAGGAGTGAGTGGAATCACCAAGCCTTGCAAAGCAAATAAGGAGTTCTGGAGGATATAGAGGGGGTTTAAGATCCCTTAAATTCTAAAAGGCACAAAACTCACCAACATCTGGTGAGTGCAGTTGATTTTGATTTCACACTGGTGGATGGTGGAAGCACTTTTATTTGGGAGAAGTTATTTAGATTATAACTCTTTTTGGGATGAAAGGACTTTTGCAAAATATATTTTTTGTGGACACAATTAATTTATTACATTTCTGGACACTATATTAAATTGGTTATTTCACAATATAATTTTTTTATTTTTTTATTTATATCATATATTGAATGAGAAGGTTTGTTCGATTTGCGCTGTTTATATATATTTTGTTATGTTGGTGTATTACACTGGTGTGCAGCAGCAAATTTTCACTTAGATTATATATTGTAAGGGTTTCTTTGTGCGCTGGGGTTCTGTGATATAAGGATGAGGCCTTGCCTAGGGCTATAGAGAGCAGAGGACTTAAAATTACTAGAAACTCCTATTGGGGTTGCGCTATATAAACCAGAGCTGGCCATAGCCTTTAGAGGACCTGAATGGTGATAGTTGTGTGCTACAGCCAGGAGGGATGTGTGTTCCTGGCAAGAGACAATACTTCATATTGGAGAGATTCCATATCCACTAGACTGGGAGAGTTGGGACAGCTGAGCGAGTCTGTAGGACTGAGAGAAGAAACTAAATAGTTCAGGGTACTGAGGGAGTCTCGGAGGAGGCCAGGGAGTGGGCCCGTGTAGCAGGGTTGCTGTATTTGTTTCGATTTAGTAAGCCAAGAGGAGTTGGGAGAGACCAAAGTAAAGAGAGCAGCAGTGCTACTGAAGACAAGAGAAGCCAAGTATTTTCTCTGTTTCTGTTTTGGTTGATGTCCCCTGTCCCTTTGTTTACTACAGTGCATAGATCTCCCACTTATTATATCCTCTTCTGGTTGAATGTTCTTAGCCTATAGTGATAGGCTGTTTTCTCTATTGGTTGAATGGTTTTTAACACTTTTGATCAAATGTTCATAAGACTGTTTGCTCTTAGGATCAAATGTTAGAGAATGTTACTTTTGCCCTGTGAAAGGCGACATATAGAAACAGACATTTCACACATGTTATGAACATTACGAGTAATATTCATTACTTTTGGTGAATGCTGCAACATTTTTTTTAATAAATAAACCCTATAGAGTAGTGGAGTGCCCATTGACTCCTTGAACCCCTTTGACTGGGTTGTCACAATCCCCTGGGCTCCTGGACACACCCAGAGAACTAAGGTTTCTCTCTTTCTACTGCACAGAGACTGCATCTGCCAGAGGTGGCTGGGCATTTGATCTGCACTCACATGTATGGTTCTCCACGGTTAGTCCGACAGTACGGGCAGCCTGGCAGAAGCCCAATAGCATGCAGCTGCTCAGCTGTGATGCCAACCCAGACAGTCCTCCAATTTCCCTGTGTACCCAGACCTAACTTCACCATAAGAGACATTATGGGGGGGTTAAGCATAAATAGCTGTTTATGTACTGTATTGTCTACTAGTGGTCGTTCTCTGGCATTTGTGACTATGGAGCTTCATACAGAATGTGCTGTGCTGCTCTCTAGTGCTCTTATTAAGTAGCAGACAATCTCATATACAGTTAAACATTGTCCTGTATGTTTTGCACACTCTTTTGCCACTTTGATCCTGTTTGCATTATTAATCCTTGTCAGGGAGCGAGGAGCCAGACACACAAGGAGGTGCAATTAAAGGTAGGTTTATTATACAAAAACAAGACAGAGTCTATGCAAGTCCAACAGCAACAGCGGATGACTTGATAGGACAGTAGCCAGGAAGGATGGTCGCCAGAGCCGGGGTCAGAAGCCAGGAAGGATGATCGCCAGAGCCAGGGTCAGAGGCCAGGAAGGATGGTCACCAGAGCCGGGGTCAGAAGCCAGGAAGGATGGTCGCCAGAGCCGAGGTCAGAAGCCAGGAAGGAGTCTTGCCAAAGCCGAGTCGGTATCCAAGTGTCAGGGCTCTGGGTATGACCAGAGGTGTGTGGACTGACACAGGGAAACACAGGCTTCAGATATAGTATAAATAATATAATTTATTTAAGACTAAACAATACATAAATTCAGTGCAAGACTAAACATAAACACAGTGTAAACAAACCAAACCAAAACCCCCAACAGATAACAAAAGAACAATACTAAGCGTAGTCAGACGGGCCGGGTCAGGAACAATCAGGCAGACAAGGTACCAAAGGAGAATACTGGAGAGTGGTCAGGAATAGCAGAGGTCAGGACAGGCGGAGTACAATCAGAGTCAGGGATCAAGCAGGATCAGACAGGAAGCAGACAGGATGCAGGTACAGGGGCTCTTGGGAAAACATACACCAAGGCCCTGATTGCAAGTCTGGTCATTCCTTATATGCACCTCCTGCAATCAGCCGCAGGTGTTTTGGCTGACTGCAGAAGTGAGCTTCTGGTTGCTGAGAGCACCCGCTGGCCAGTCCTGGTACTGCAAACCACAAGGCAGGTGAGTCCCACCACTATTGGCAAGTCCATTCCTGACACCAGGAGAGCAATGAGAAACTAAACAGGAGCTTGCTGCTGTGCAACAGACAGGACACAAATGCAATGGACAGCTACAAACAGCCGACTTATATGTGATAAGCCGCCACCTCCTGGGGGAGGAGCCGAAGAGGGCTGAAAGCATAAAGGATCCCACAATGCTTTGCAGACACCTAAGATGGATGCCAGCACATGGAGCAGCACAAGGTCTGAGGAAAGGTAGGACCTTGACAATCCTACTCTGTGCCTGCCAGTGCAGAAAAATGCCAGTCACCACACCATGTGTGAATTGGCCCTTATTGTTTATCTTTACTAAAATACTGTATGTACTCTTCAACTGAAGCCTGTGTATCTAAGTTCTCCATGATGTTGATCACATAATCTCAATCTCTGGACATGGGTTTACTTAATTCCAAATGTAGCACTACACCCACAGGGGCTGCTTGATGCTGGTCCCCAGTGGTTGCCCTGACCTTGTGAGCCTCCCAATACCTCTGAAACTCTGGGTTCAGACATACTTCAACAGTATAGAATAATGCAAGAGACACAATTCTTTAGTAACACTTTTATATTAAACTTGTTCAAATGAGTAGGCTACAGAAATAATGGATTTAAGATATTCAACCCCAGTTAATGCATAAAAGCAGAACACTGGTAAAATAGAAATAATCAATTAGCAACATATAACAGATTGTACAATCATGAGTAGTAAGCTTCAACCATTTAATTGCAACACCAGCAGCAAGAGATAGGGAAGAAAAGGCTTGTTGGCCTATCAGGTCCCTCTGGACCACTGGCGTCGCAATGCAAGAATTATGTAAACATATGCTTCACCATGAATAGGTATAAGTACCCCAATTTGAATAGCAATGGCCTTAAATGAGAAGAGCTCCCTTTAACTTGAAATTGAAACTGTCCTGTGATGTTTAAAGTTCCTGATATAGTGGTATCTGTTATATTCTGCTAGCAATGATGGGGACCATGAACATTAGTGAATACTGGTAATTCAATGAAGTTAAACAGATTGTGGTACTGCTCAAAGCAAAGATCTCCCAGCACTGTATAAATATGTCTGCATGCAGTGTCTCTAGAATGTTGACAGAAAGAGGTTGGGCATCCTCCTGCTCACATATCCTCTGGATAGCTTGGTCTCCTAGGAACAAGAGTTCTTGCATAGGTTCTTGACTGTTTGAAGGGGTGTGCAGAGTTACCACCTGAAGGACTGTTAGCGCAGTGAGAAGAGATGTCTGTGTGAAGACCGGACAGTGGCAGTCCTGATGCAGAGAACCTGATGCGATCCTGATGTTGCAAATGGCATCACCACTGTGCTGAACTGATGTGCCACTGCAGTAGGCCAGCAATCTGTTTTTGGAGGAGACAGTTCAGCTCTGAATCCCACGCCAAGAAAGCAAGCCAATCCCTTGCTATCAAATATATCTGCCTTCCCAGCATCTTTCTCATTCCTTAGCTCTCTGGTAGTTGTAGTTCAGTCAGCACTCAGGAATACAGGATGTATTGGTTATAGGACTACAGGTTCCAAGATCCTCTGTCAGAGAAACTGAATCCACTCTGCTAACAGGAAGTGATGGAACAGTCCCAGCACTGGGCACTAGGGGGAAAAGGATCAACTATAGTCTCATTTGTAAATCCAATATTTTATTATCTATTATTTTTTTAATAACTAAAATACAGATATGCTGCATATGTCATGTATTAATTACTATTATTTGTTAAACTGTTTTGATGAATTTAACATAAAAAAACAAGTTTCCCTGAATGCACATAACTCATTATAAAGTTAAGATACTCAATATACAGTAGAGATATTCAAGATACAGTCAAGATACTCAAGGTACAGTCACGATTCAGTCTAGATCAGACTTTCTAAACCTTTTTACCCCAGAGAAACCCTTAAAATAGTTGTCAGAAGTCAGGGAACCCTTGCTAAAACCAAATCTTAGGAGATCCTTTGGAAAATGTTTCATTTTGGTGGTTGGTGGGAAGAATACAACCCTTACAACTGTAGCACCCTCCTAGTTAGGTGCTAGGATGTGTATAGTTAGGTTAAGCATGGCTGTGTTTTTCTGCTTACCAGAGAGGCCATCAGGGAAATTCAGTGTGGTATTCTGCTTAAAAGAGAGCTGTGATTGATTACTTCCAGAACATAGGTAGGGGCTAGGCAAATGCACAGCATGAATATAAATACAGACCTGGTCAATTGTAGAGGAGGGTTGCCCTATTGAATGGTGGAAGTGGCATTTATATTCTGAGAGCACATGGGTTTAGTGTCTTTCCCGAGAGTGGATTGCACCAGCCAGGCGGAGGCGGGGTGAGGGCCTGAAGTTAGAGTGACCTTGGTTCTTCAGTAAGCTGGCTGAGGGGAGTTGTCCGGCAAAGCTCTGCCTGGTGTCACTGGAGGGTTTTGCTTGGACGATTGGAAGGAAGCAACCATTCTGCCCTTGGGCCTTGTGAGTACTGACATTTTGGAATTTGGGGACTCTGTGTGCTTCCTACCTGCCCTGGTGCTTGATAGTCAGCGTGGATCTGGAAAAAAAGGGAACAATGGCTAGTATTCTGAAGACCAAGTGTTGTTACTGCAAAGGCCTTTGCTCAGCTATGCTACCTTTGGGCTGTTGCAGTCTGTCATAACTGGCTCATGTCTGCGGAGCTCAAGCCTGTAACTACTACTGCTAAAGGGACTTTGCTCACTCCTAAAACTACTTGCTGCTATATGCTACAAAATAAGTCTGCTATCTACTGTCAGCCATGACTTCATAAGTGTTCAACTAAAAGATCAGCTAGATGTCCTCAGTGTAAATAGTTCTGATTTTGCAGTATCCTACTACAATTCCCCATCCCTAGCCTTAGTTCTACTATAAAACTCCAAACAAAAACATCCTCTAGACTGGTCATTGAAGACAACGAGTGCAAGTGTGTGTGTGTGTGTATTTGGCTTAAGAAATACACTGTGGGCTACGATATTACCAACTGAAACACTTCTTCCGGAGTCTCCCGAAACCTTTGAGAACTAGGAAAGAGTGGAACCCATTTGAAAGATTGTTAGAAACACGAGGTGATGGGAAACATGGAATTGCTAAAATATATAAGATATTCACTGAGTTAGATACTAGTACAAAACCAATATACATAGAGAAATGGGAAAGAGATATGGGAAGGGAAATGGATGAGGAGGAGCAAAGGAAAATATTTTGATTAATTGACGAAAATATTAGTATGCAGGAAGTAGAATTAAATTATAAGTGTTTGGTAAGATGGCACATCACACCGAAAGTGGAGCACAGAATAAACGCGGAGATTTCACCATTGTGTTGGAGAGGTTGTGGAGAGGTGGGCACGTTGTATTATATATGGTGGGAGTGTTCAAGAATACAGGTGTTTTGGCAGAGAATAGTTTATTTAGTAGGGAAGATTACTGAAACTAATATTAGATTAGATCCTGAGTTATGTCTTCTTCATAATTCAAAGCTTCCAGTGAAAATATATAAGGATTCAGGGTTATGGTTTCTTTTGAGTGCAGCGAAAAGTCTGATACCTAGGTTTTGGAAAAAAAAAAAGGATGTGCCGACAGAGGAGGATTGGATGGTAAAGTGAATCAGATCTGTGGGACGGAAATATTGTACTATATACATATAGATAAGATGGAGATGTATTATATGAAATGGAAAAAATGGGACGAGTACAGAGAAAAAGTGAAATACATGAAGATGTAATACCCCTTGAAATGAAATTTAGAAATAATGTTGGAGGAAGTGGAGAAGAGAGAAAACGCGGGGGGGGGGGAGGGGCAGGGTTGGGAGAGGGAAAAGGGAGGGGAAGAAGGATGGGAAGTGAGATTTAGATAATATGTTAGTGGGAAGATATTGTATGGATTTTTTTTTATTGAAGAAGGTGATTGTTATTTGTATTTGGTTGAAAATTAATAAATATTAATAAAAAAAAGAAAAGAAATACACTGTGACTTGCTGCAAGGCGAGTAAAGGGGAAGCTGTGGAAAACATACAAGTGACTCCTTTGGGGGTAGCACTACACAACATTGGTCAGAATGCCACTCTTACAGGTAGATAAAAAGTTAATTGGTGCCATGCCTCTAGTCAGCCCCAGAACTATGCAGTCACCATCAATGGGAGGTCAATCACTCACAGCTCAAGGAACCCCTGGACACCTCTGGAGGAACCCTGATTGGGAATGACTTGTCTAGATACAGTTAGTTTACACAATACACAACACTCAAGTATGTTTTTAAACTAAGCTGTACCTGCCACTGTTGACCACCTGTGCCATGTACAGGTAAATTGAACCTTACATTCATTTTTAGAAATTTTCAAGTGATGAACAATAGCAATTTAACACAATGATCTACCAAAATGAGACATAAAATTGTATTTGATCAGTACTACAAACATGTTTATTTGTGTGGCATAACTCCTGGCTAAAGTGTTGCACATGGATTTGCTACCCACATTCTTTCTACCTAAATTATCCATCAAAAACACATCCCCATAATTGTAAAGAAAATAGCATCCAGAATTAGGATCCTATAAGTAGTCTCTTGCAACAGAACATTAAAAGAAACATTAGTGTGTGTTTTATCCATTACCTGCCTTAGTAATAGCTACTTACCCATAGGTGTGAGTGCTCAAAAAGCTCTCCAAACATTAAGCCAGATTATGGGTAAAATCCAAAGTGGATTGAGCATAAGCAGACACAGGCAAAAAACAATTATTTTTGCTCTCACCGCCTTCTGCAATTTATGTATGCTGAGAGCATACAGGTAAATGCAGATTTCAAAAATAACAGCAGAATATGAAAGGAGGCATGCCAATCTACTGCCCATCTCTACTAATCATTTCCTAGTTCTCTGAAGGGTCAGCAGCAAGCAATAAAAGGGAGCTATACAGATGCATTACTAAAAGCCACTGGGTTTTAGCACATAATTAAACTGAGACCCTATCATACATAATACAGTCTCACAGGAATTGCTTTCACTGTACATACATTTTATTACCCTATTCATCCCCTGAAAAATCACCTTTGATAAAAAGTCCCTTATCCAATACTTATATGCCAGCCAGAAGCTCAAATAGGTGAAAGAAAAAGCAATGCAAAGGAAAGAAACTACGAGCTTTAAAAATAAATAAATGCAGCACATATGCATTATATAGTACTATAACTAGGCCTCATGTAGTACCTTAAAGTTGGCCATACTTCTAGCAATTTATAAGCAATTTCAACAACCACTTTCAACCAGGTTTTTATTGTGAATATGACTGAAAAAAATGGCAACCAGCTACTGACAAACTTAATTACCTTGATTTAACTGACTTTACTGACCAATATAGATTTAATAGTTTAAAGGAATCATTTATATCTATTAGAAATTAAATACAACTAGGACATGCAAAAAGCAATTTGATGTAAAAAAAAACAGAATTCCCGCTACATTTGATTATAGTCTCCAAAACGCATCAGGATAATATTGAACACCCAGCAATTTTCAAGCAATTTTATTCACTTTCAACCAGCTTTCAAATGAGGAAACGACCAAAGAGATAAAGGCAGCCTACAATCAACAGTGTCAATCATTTTATAGTGTTAATAGAAAAGTGTTAAGTCATGCATTAGTAAAGATAGCTCAATTCATGAAAAAAATAATAGGACATTAGCGGTACCACACCAAAAATAAATTACCAGTAAAAATGCACATTTTTATTGTAAAAAACATTAAAACAGGTTAAGATTAAAATACAAATGTCAAATATCCAGATGTTTGACAAATTTGGGGAGTAGGGGTGTGGGGGTGTAGTTTGGAAATTATTGGGCCACCGCAGCATTGATTTCATACAGACCCCCATATATGCCATTTATCGGTAACCTTTGATTGTATGTTATGTGAACATATTATATTTTTGTCTTTCCCCCTTTTTTTAATCTTTTTGTATTGTTACTATGTATGTCTCTACCTGACATACATAGCCTTTAGTTTTTGATTGGCAGACTTGTTGTCTTCCCCTGTGCGGTGGCTGTAGGCCTTCAACCCTGGGAACATGCTACATGTCATGTTTTTTTCTGTAATATGTAATCTATATATGTAGATGGCACTAAATGTATAATGTACTGTCTTACAGTATATGCATTGCTACTCATTCTGACTTTGTCTGTAATCATGAAGTTATATGCCAGTTCTCCATGAAGAAGCGGGCTTTGTCCTGCAAAACATGTCGGAGATGAAGATATGTATGTGAGATCTCCTTTATGGTCGATTTATGATTGACTTGCGATATGTCTGTAATCGTAGCGTTATATGCCAGCTATCCATGAGGAAGCGGGCTTTGATCTGTGAAACACGTCGGAGATGAAGGTATGTATGTTAGTAATTCTTTATGATAGACTTGTGATATAGTCATCAACACTGGCATGATATGTGACTGCAATTGTTTTTGAAACAACATCTGGATGTTTGACATTTTTATTTTATTCTTAAAGCGGAGCTGCACCCAAAAGGGGAAGTTCCGCTGTAAGGACTGTTCCCCTGCTCCCTATTAAGGATTGGCACCTTTTGGGGGGCGGGGGGAACGGGTACCCGAATTTGACAGGTACCCACTCCCACTTCGCCTGGGCGATCGGAAGCGGAAGGTGTCCTCCCTCCCTGTAGTCTTTTGGGACACGTGACAGGTCCCAGAATATTACAGGGCCATTCATGAAGTGCAACGCTACTCACACATGCGCTGTGGGTACCCGGCTCTGAAGCCGCAAGCTATCTCAGCCGGGTGCCCACACTGAAGATGCCGGCCTCCTGGAATACGGGCGGCTGGTGAAGGAGGCTGCGGGGGACACACCAGGGGACCGAGGGACAGGTAAGTGGCTGTTTTTTAAAAGTCAGCAGCTACAGTTTTTGTAGCTGCTGACTTTTATTTTTTGACAGGGTGAGTGGAACTCCGCTTTAACCTTTTTTTTTATTTTTTGTACAATAAAATGTGCATTTTTACTTTTAATTAATTTTGGTGTGGAACCATTAAACTTTGTTTTTTCAGATTAGGGATTGAGCTATCTTTCAGTGTCTTGTAATGTGGTGCCAGTAAAGCCTTGGAATGAATTGAGACTTGCAAACTGAATTATTTCCCAATTTTGCTAGTACATCATGCATTAGTAAAATTTGGTTAAAATTTTTCATTTTTAGAAAGTTCTTTTGATTTTCCAGTCATCAATGGGATCAAAGCAAATGAACACATTTCTAAAAGTGAATATGCTTTTAGTTCCAATAATTCCAAAATGTTTTGAATGTTAAAAGCAAAGTATTTTTGAATGACATTCATCAGGTCATCAAACATCTTGCCAATTTTTGTACGAACATTTGTTTGATAATAAACAAATATATAGACAGATTTCAATGCATTCATTTGTTTGGTGTAACAAGCTGACTTCTGGTGGAGCCAGCAAAAAGGTGGCCATACCCTAATAGTTTTTCAAATGAACATTTGTGTGAACATTCATATAAAAGTTCTCAGTACATATGATGACTTGATAAGTGTTGTTGTTTGAATATACATAAAAATGTAATTTGATTTTAATATTCAATTTTAGAATAAATGTACTTTTCCAAACAAAAGCTACATTCATTGTTAATCGAATGAACATTCTCAAAACTTAAAATTTCTAACAAAATTCTACTAGTATATGACCAGCTTAAGAGTGTTTGTTCTTAGAACTGATTTTCTCCCTATGAAATTCAATTGGAATGTAAAAGCTGCTTTTAAAGCAGGTAAGAAGGGGTAAAAAGCACCTGTGAAAGAACTGATCTAAAAAATCTGAAGGGACCTAAAATGTCCCCATCTACACAAGCGCTATTAATATGTTGGCAACTCAGTAAAATCCTTGGAATCTTCCTATTGCCTAATTTTCTATACAATGTAGTGTATGGAGCACTCTCCTGGATAGGTGTTAGGTAGCTTTAGTTCTGGGCACACTGCGGTCAGTTGAGCTGCATGTGTTTATTTTGGTCTTTTCTGTGGTTTGCTGTTTCCTAGGTTGCCTGCTTCCCTCTGTCTGGAAAGGCTCTAAAAGATAGAAGGCTGGCCTCAAATTTATGCAGCTCTGGCCAGTCCCTAAGGAGAGTATGTCCAGATGGTGGCTGGGAGAGTGTATTAATACTCTGAGATCTGGAACAAAAGGGTCTTTTGTCCTGACGAAGGAGACTGCAACCTGGAGGGCTGCTGCCCTTCTGGGCAGACTTGCCATGTTTCTGCTTATCTATGAGATCCCAGCTAGGCCAGCAGGGAGGCCTATTCTGCTGACAGGTGTTGGAGCTAACTGTGGGACTTTCGTCTGGGGATCAGGCCTGGTATCACTGGAGAAGTGTCTGTAAGATATTGGAAGGAGGCTTCCAACTATCCAAAACCATTAGTGAGTATAGGCTGGTGTGAGAGATCCCTCAGACTGTGTGCTGTGGCCACCCGTTTTGTGCAAGTCAACTTTGCTCAAAGGGGACATTGCATCTGGTGTTCTGATATAGCTCAGTCCAATATTTGCTTGTGCAAGGATTCTGCTCAGATCTTAAAAGGAAGATTAGTGTCCTCAAGTTGTTAATTAAAGTTACTGGAGTATCCCACAGTTACCCTGAACCTATCCAAGTTCACGTCCTGCAATAAAGCATCAGAAAAGCATACCTCTAGACCACAGGTGTCAAACATAAGGCCCTTCCAGGCCATTTCATGTGGCCCTTGCACCTCTCCTGCAGGTACCCCCTTGTCTCCATCCCCACCTTGTCTCAGCAGTCAGCAGCAGAGAGGAGAATAGAATTGTTCTGCCAAAGGCTGCACCTCTCAGTGCAGCTGCAGCACCCCCTCATCTCTGCCTTCCCTGGTCTTGGTCTCAGCATTCAGAAGACCCTGGTAACTGACTCCATTCCTCCTTTGGTCCTCCTCCAGACCCTGCACTTTCTGCTTTCCAGCTCTGCCCCCAAAGGGGGTGCATGGTGATGTTAGAGAGGTTGTGGGATTCTTGACATCTGGGGGGTGGGGTGCTCTGAACATCTAGTCTTACATATGCAACCAGCCCTTTGACGGCAACCATAATGCAGATATGGTCCGCAATGAAATGGAGTTTGACACCCCTGCTCTAGACCAGCCTTTCTCAGCCAGGGTGCCCAGGCACCCTGGGGTGCCTTGAGGTTTCTTCAGGGGTGCCTTGGCAAAATGTCTACAAATTGCCCAAAACATTAATACAGGCCAGTGGGTGGAACAAGCCTGCCTTTTAGTTACACAAAGCTACAGGTTTTCAATGTGCATCATTATGACCTTCTAGCCGCTGGCGTCCTGACAACCAATAACATCGTCAGCTGATAAGGAGGCTGTCAGCTGCCAGCACAGCATCCTAGTTTGACCCTCCCCTGCCCCTTTCCATCAGTGCTGGGGTCACATTAGCTCAGTGATGGAGAAAAACTGAGAAGATAAAAACATTGGAATACTAGTCAGTACCGGTGCGCAAAAGTGTATTTGCTTTGGAAGAATAAATCACCTTTAATGTTGGGTGTCCTACATGTGTGGATGTTGCTACATTACATAAAACTATCAGAAGAGTTTTTCATATTTTAGAATGGGGTGCCTCAAGACTGTCCATAATTTTTAAAGGGTGCCTTGACTGAAAAAAGGTTGAGAAACACTGCTCTAGACTGATAACTGAACCAAAAGGAGTAACTGTGACTGTGTGCCTGGCTGTGGGGAAACTACAGGAAAAGACCCTAGTGACCTTAAAACTGCGGTCTTCTTCGGGAGTGAGCACTACATTTATTTAAAAAAAAAAACTTTACCTTCAAACCACTACAAACCGATATATTAAATTAATTTGATTAGAGAAACCCATTTTGCAAAATTGCAAAAGAAAAATGTACTTACTAAACTTTAACTTTTATTCCATTTGCAGCTAATAATCTCATTTTCTTTAACATATCTCACTTTTTAAACCATCACATACAATTACGGTAAATATTTTTAAGCTTTATGTTTTTTTTTTATTTCACTACTTTTATTGCACAGTTTTCTGCAAACAACAGATGTTTCAAGACATTTGAAATGTATGCGTATTTTACTGTGCAGGGAGTCTGTTTTAAATCATAGGGACTTTCAGTACAGCACACCTCCAAACTATTTTTAACTTTCATGCTGTGAGACATCCTTAGTGCATGATATACCCTGATGTGTCAGTTCCTGGGGTGTGAGGACACAACCAATGTGGAGTTTAATAAGGACAACAATTATAGACACATCATTTCTGGCATAATGCGCTTGCTCCTTTATTCCTGGGCCTGAATTTGAAAAACAAAAAGTGGAAATCCATGCTGGTTATGTGATGTTCAACACCTAATGCATATTTCTGTATTTTTGGTGGTAGAAAGTTTGTTTTCCAGCCACAAGCTCTTGAGTTCTTTCACTTTCTCAGTATGATTGTGGCAGGTGTAGCTATGCTTGCCAGCTGAGCTACTAGTGCCCCCAAGTTTTTCTTTGTTTCTGTTATAAAAGTTTGCAAATAAATAATTGATCTTCGTAAATTTAGGCCAAGATGTATTCTGCTACACTTCTTTGGTTAAAAATAACCCAAATTAGGATGTATTATTTAGTTTGTAGGAAAATTATATACTATGGGATATATCTGAAAATTGATCAATCCTGAAGTACTGACGGCCAATCTAATTTCTTGAGGTTCAAGAATGTCAGAACAGTACAGATATCCCCCAAATGACCTCTTTTTGCAAAGTAGACAGTCCGATGTATTTCATAACAGGCATGGCGAGTTTTTTGAAGTTGTAATTTTTTTGTCAAAATTTGTCAGAAAATGAAAAAATTAAATAAATTATTTTCACTATTTGTTTTTTTACCTACTGCACGTACAGCATCATCATATAATTGGCATGGTGATCATCAAGGGCACTGAACAGTACCAAAAAAAATTATAATTTTTTAAAAAATTTTTGTTAGTTTTAATTTTTTATTACTTTTTTTTCTTTTTTTAAGATGTGGTTTTCATATTTCACTATGACCAAAGTAGTATAGTGTTACCATAGTAACATTGTACTACTTTGGGGAAGTGATCAGTATTTGTTTTTTTTCTTTGTTTTTTTTTTGTTTTTTTTACACAATTTGCTTATAGCAAAGAATTACTTTACTATAAGCAAGCATTTACCTGAAAGACATTGATTCATTCAGGGGTTTTTTTTGTGCTTAGCTGTGATTTGGCCATGGCTAATCACATGACACAGCTGGGCTGTGATTGGCCCAGCTTGTGCAAGTGATCGCTGTGACCATTCACAGCTAGACACTTGTATACAATGGATGGCATGAAAGGAAGCCATCCATTATTTACAACTGTCATGTGACCTACTGTGATTGTTCACAGCAGGTCACATGGTACTGGCAATGGGGCCGGTACACAGATCTGTCATCGGCTGTGTCAGAGGTACACGGCTGATGACTAATCGCGCCGTAGAGCGGCCCTGCGGGCAGGCGCACTACGCATGCCTAAAAGGACGCCATATGGCGTCCACCCGGAGGGACTAGCTGTTCACCTGGCCGCCATCTGGCTATAGGCCAGGCGGCAACTAGTTAATAATAAATGCAGCTACAAACTTACAAACACTGCCATCTACTGGTTGAAGAATATGTATCTACTTAATACTGATAGATGTTGCACAAAATACATGAACATTGTATTCCCCCAGTACAGTGCCCAGCTCCTTATGCTTTTTTTAATAATAGCTTACCTTCTAGCCTTGAAAACAGGACAACTTCAGTATTAAGATTCACTCCTGATATACTGGGATTCACTGCAAAGTTTGGGTTTTATCGAACTTCAAACAGAATTCGACCAATCCCCAATAAATTAAGCCTGGGCAGGTTTGACCATCTGTACCTATAATAAAGTTAATTTGCAGAAGTAAATGAAGATAAATGGGCAGTGCATATACAGCTGTACTTGGTACATAGCAAGCCATCAACAGTCATTCGGTAAATGGATTTAGCTTTGAAGAAAATCATACATTTCTTGTAATTACAGTTCGAGCAATGCCTTTTAGTTGCTTCTTAGAGCATTAGCTTAGCCAAGAACATCCCATTATGTGATAACTATTGGGTGATATCTGGCTCAATAAAGTAAAGTGTTCTAAGCCATTAGATGCTTGTTGCTTGATATCTATAGATTTTTTAACAGCTGGGTGGCACCATGAGTCCTAGCACTCATATACATTACTCTACTAACAGGATTTTAGTATGCATAAGACTCTCACTACATAGTGCAGTGATACTTTTATTAAAATAGTACATTTAAAAACAGATGATAAATATTCCACTCACAAGTGTGGATACAGAGGGCACACAGAGGGTTTTTAAAATATATTGTTCATTTACTGAAAATTTCACAGCTGGAGGAAGTGGTTTATAATTAGGGCACCAAGTGCCTTGGGTATTGTCTTTTTCCATTTTTTTTTGTGGCAGTGATGCTGGTTGGGGAATAAACAATTATCTAGATTTAAGAAGGGGGGTCAATATACATCTCATTAGCTATGACTAAAGCCTCGTACACACAATGTGAATATACAGTCATGGCCGAAATTGTTGGCACCCTTGATATTTCTCCAGGAAATCATGTATTTCTCACGAAACGTATTGCATTAACACATGTTTTGCTATACACATGTTTATTCCCTTTGTGTGTATTGGGACAAAACAAAAAAAGGGAGGAAAGAAAGCAAATTCGACATAATGTCACACAAACCTCCAAAAATGGGCTGGACAAAAGTATTGGCACCCTTTCACAACTGCGGATAAATAAGAATGTTACAAGCATGTGATGCTCCTGTAAACTCACCTGGGGCAAGTAACAGGTGTGGGCAATATAGAAATCACACCTGAAAGCAGATAAAAAGGAGAGACGTTCACTTAACCTTTGCATTGTGTGTCTGTCTGTGCCACACTAAGCATGGACAACAGAAAGAGGAGACGAGAACTGTCTGAGGACCTGAGAACCAAAATTGTGGCAAAATATCAACAATCTCAAGGTTACAAGTCCATCTCCAGAGAACTAGATTTGCCTTTGTCCACAGTGCGCAACATTATCAAGAAGTTTGCAACCCATGGCACTGTAGCTAATCTCCCTGGTCGTGGACGGATGAGGAAAATTGATGAAAGATTGCAACGCAGAATAGTCCGGATGGTGGATAAGCAGCCCCAAACATGTTCCAAAGACATTCAAGCTGTCCTGCAGGCTCAGGGAGCATCAGTGTCAGCGCGAACTATCCGTCGACATTTAAATGAAATGAAACGCTATGGCAGGAGACCCAGGAGGACCCCACTGCTGACACAGAGACATAAAAAAGCAAGACTACAGTTTGCCAAAATGTACTTGAGTAAGCCAAAAGCCTTCTGGGAAAACGTCTTGTGGACAGATGAGACCAAGATAGAGCTTTTCGGTAAAGCACATCATTCTACTGTTTACCGAAAACGGAATGAGGCCTACAAAGAACAAAACACAGTACCTACGGTAAAATATGGTGGAGGTTCAATGATGTTTTGGGGTTGTTTTGCTGCCTCTGGCACTGGGTGCCTTGACTGTGTGCAAGGCATCATGAAATCTGAGGATTACCAAAGGATTTTGGGTCGCACTGTAGGGCCCAGTGTCAGAAAGCTGGGTTTGCGTCCAAGATCCTGGGTCTTCCAGCAGGACAATGACCCCAAACATACGTCAAAAAGCACTCAGAAATGGATGGCAAAGAAGCGCTGGAGAGTTCTGAAGTGGCCAGCAATGAGCCCAGATCTAAATCCCATTGAACACCTGTGGAGAGATCTTAAAATTGCTGTTGGGAAAAGGTGTCCTTCCAATAAGAGAGACCTGGAGCTGTTTGCAAAGGAAGAGTGGTCCAAAATTCCGGGTGAGAGGTGTCAGAAGCTTATTGATGGTTATAGGAAGCGACTGATTTCAGTTATGTTTTCCAAAGGGTGTGCAACCAAATATTAAGTTAAGGGTGCCAATACTTTTGTCCAGCCCATTTTTGGGGTTTTGTGTGACATTATGTCATATTTGCTTTTCTGCCTCTGTTTTATATTTGTTCCAATACATACAAAGGGAATAAACATGTGTATAGCAAAACATGTGTTAATGCAATACCTTTTTTGTGTGAAATACTTGATTTTCAGGAAAAATATCAAGGGTGCCAACAATTTCGGCCATGACTGTATTTATATTTATTATATATATATTATATTTTTTTGCAAGTTAGTCTCATATTGAAAATGAAGGGGTTATGAAACATTTCATATGACAGAATACAACATTAGAAGTGATGTAATGTATGGTATTGTATTGTAATGTATTCTTTCGTTTCCAGGCATGCGCGATCTTGGTCACTTGATTTTTTTTTTAACAAACACTGTACTGATTAAATGAAAATCATTTGTTCTGCTATCGTACAAGAAAAATTTCCGTGCTTGTCCTTACAGATAATTTTGCATGAACTGTCATGATCAGCTCTTGTAAGCTGTGTACTAATGATCAGATTATCAGATGATCGCTCCGAAAGCTGTATTTTTCATCTGATTTTCTCATTGTGTGTACTAGGCATAAGTCTCCATGTTAGCGTTCTGCTGGGTTTCTTTGGATGTCTTATCTTTTCCCAAATAAAGCATTGTAAATGATTGTAATCAGACTTACAGTATCAGCGCTCTCTCTTCAAATTCTAATTGTCATCTAGATCTACAAACCTCTTTGTAGTCAGTCCCAAAAATATTCAGCCAATTTACGTCTTTTAAAGAATAAGGCAACCCAATATGTAAATGTTTCCTATTCTCTTTGTCTTACTTCCTTTGTATAAAATCCTAGGTGTTCTTGCCAATCACTGTCCTGAGAGCTCAGCATGCTCTCCTCCAATGATCAGACTTCTGCTGACACCCCCCACCCTTTCTCCCGCACAGCCATTCACTAAGATGATCAGTGTGCTGCTGCTTCGCCTCCCCCGGATCTCTAAGACCCTTATGCAGAACAGAGGGGATGTGATCACTTATAAAAAGGAAGAAAAAGGGTGTTTATAGTGTTTTTTTATATGTATACACAAATGTTTTGCCTTTCATATCTATTTTAAACTGAATTAGTTGTTTTACAAGGTGAATGTTCACATACACTTTAAACCATTTTTTAATATCTTTTTATTTACTAACATGACATTTTTGCAAATAAACATTTGATTTATAAAAAGATGCACTGTGGGTTAGCTAAAGAAACTGCAATCGCAGCTTGCCTCATTGGAATCTAGGACTGAGTCATCTTCTAATGCAAGATTCACTGCAATGGGTCACTCACATTGAGTTCTGTAAGCAACAGGCATTTTTTAATAGAGTAAACAGATATTGTATGCAGAGTCAAAAAAAGCCTAAAGCTTCATATGCTGGCTTTAAAACAGAATACAAAAACATGCAATATTTTTTATTTAACCACTTCCCACCGACCTGGTGCATACATGCAGCCTCTCGGAAGGTGGACTGTAATACTGAGCATATATGCGTCCCTTGGTAAAAACTTTACTGTGCTTACAGCACGCTCCCTGCGCACTCCTAGCACAGAAACCAGCGGGGACCAGAAAGCTCCCGATGCCTACTTGCTATCAGAAGCTTTCTGATCATGTGACTTCCGTTGCTGTCAATCACAGTGGTCACACTATCAGAATGCCCAGCATCCAGCATTTAGATCCTCTTGAGGGGTCAGGAGGTGGCAAGAATTTAGACTGCAAAAAAGAAAAATTAATGTCTATTTAAATAATACATTTTATTCCTGACCTTAGTAAAGAAAATATGTACAAAACACTAAATATCTTCTTGAAGAAAAATCCCACAGCTATTTCTACCAAGAGCTGCAATCCATATTTAGGTCCCTTTCACAGCAGTCTGATCAGGTCTGCCTGTCCGTCTGTCAGATAGATCCAATTGGACCCTACATTCTCTATAGAGCAGTGGATGCAAACAGACAAGGCTTTAAATATTTAACCATTACTCCATCCAAAACATTGCCTGATGTGCCATTTCATGGTTAGATCATGGAAAGTTCATATGTTTCAAGGCCTCCTCATGTCCCTGGTTAACTCTCCTTGATTGAATCTACTATGTGAACAATGGTTGGATAGGATGGCCACTTTTGATAACCGTCTGTTTTTCAGATAGATACAATAGGACCCTACATTCTCATCTATAGAGCAGTGGATGTAAACAGACGGGGCTTTAACCATTTAAACATTACTCCATCCAAAATTAGAAAAAAGTGTTAGTGTTAGATATACTTTAAGGTACATACAGACATTAGCAAAACTTTGTGTGATGTGACATTTCATGGTTAGATCATGGAACGTTTATATGTTTCAAGGCCTCCTCATGTCCCTGGTTGACTCTCCTTGATTGAACCTACTATGTGAACAATGGTTGGCTAGGGTGGCCACTTTTGATAACTATTGTTTTGTCCTTGACAGTTGACACTTGCAGCTCTCACCCCTTCCTCCTCCATAGGCACAAGCATGCAAGTTCACCCTCTGTGAACTTAAAGTTCAGTGGAAGGGTTGTACATGTACGGCTGGCTACTGTTTAGTGCCTGTTGACAACATAAGTTAAAGAAAATGTAAACAAGGTCATAGCCCTGTTGTTGAATACTGGAGAGTTATGGGGAAAGGAAATCTTTAGTTATATCCCACACAAAGGTGTCATAAGCAACTGAAAATGTATTTATGCTTTAATAAAACAAAGTAATAATACTTTCAGTACTCATTATAAAACATACAATGCACTTTGAAATAAAACTATAATTTGTAACCTTCCTAAATAAAAACATGAAGCATTTCATTAACTGCAGTGTTCGTCACTACACTTTATTTAATGTCTTGTCAGGACAATGACACATTTGAGTTATGTAAAGGAAAGGGAGGGGAAGCAAACTAGAACTACATGAAACAATAGATGGAGATTTGAGATTTGTTCCCCTCTTGTAAAAACCATATTACTTCTGTTTACTGTCTTAATAAACAATAGATCAATCTGTCATCTGTGATCAAAACATTTTCCTGCCCACTTCCTCCAGTGCCTACCGTATGTTCCATGACTCCTGCATCCTGACTGATGTTATCACCAAAGCTTGAGATGTTGCAATTGTCCTGACACACGGAAAGAGGGATATAGGTCTGTTGGGCATTGACTGGTTTGGATGGAGTAAACAAGTAGATAAAGTGATGTGGGGACACACACACATTAAAGAAGAGTTCTAGCTTAAACCATGTGTTGTTTTGAAAAAGTTCAAAAGTGGCAAAATACATTACATACACAGTATATTTAGCACTTCTCTCCTTGGGGTCATAAAAAATTATCAACTATATAGTGTGGTAGGCTAACATTTCAAACGACGAGTCTGTTCCTTAGTGGAGTGGGATCTGGAGATTGAAGGTTTCAAAGTGTCTTGGGTGGGATGAAGCCTTCAGTCCTGTGTCCAGGCCTTATTGGAGACCTGCAGGCTGTGTGGGTATGCAGATATGCACACTCATAAGCAAGGGCCTGGCCAAAGCTCAGGGCCCCATCAGGAAAGAGCTGTGTGCTCCAGCCAGGAGACAAGTGTGCTCTCATTAAGAGAGATGATCCACTAAAGAGATTGCAGTCCATGTTGAAGATATTCCTTACCTATAGAACTGAAAAAGTCAGGACAGCTGGGCAAGTCTGGAAGACTGGGAGTGAAGTGACTATGCAATTCCAGGGGACAGAGAGAGTCTGTAAGTCTCAGAGGAGTGAGAGAGAGCCTGGGATGTTAGGAGAACCCTTAATAAAAGACCAAGGCCTGTGGTGCAGGGAGTAGAAAATGCACCTTTGCCATGACCAGGCTAACACCTGGAATTTGCAGTGGTTGCAGGGAGCAGCGAATGTACCCCATTGTGTTGTGGACGGAGGGTCTGCACCTGAAGACTGAAAGCCAAGACAGTTGGAAGAGCTGGTTTGAGGGATCAATCCAAAGCAAAAGGTCAAGATATAGGGCCTAAGCAGAAGATTGCACAGAGCAGGTGAGTATAACATGTTTATTATTAAAACAAAAGAAGTACCGGAAATATCTTTAATTAACATACACTTTTAATAAAGTATAATGTATAACTATGTCATGTTCAGTACTCATCCTATATGTTTCACTATAAAAAAAAAAAGGAGAATTACACTGCATTTGAGCATAACAAACCAGAAAACACAATTTAATTCATTTTTAATATTCAAAGCAAACTGACTCATCCATCCATGTCGCCATAATTTATTTTGCCAAGAAATCGCTTTGACAAACACCCCCTGGCATTTCTGTCTGTGACCATCTTGAGAAAAGGCAGATGTTTCATGCAGAATTTACTTCCTGGATTCCATCAGCCTTTAGCTTAGACATGCAGGCAGGAGGGTTTGCTTAGCTTAGAAAGCCCCTGCTTCCCTCCCGAAGACTCCTGGGATGTATGACATCATTTGCCTAGGCCTGGAAACCAGGAAATAACTGAAGAAATATATAAAAGGTTAAAACAAGTAAATATGATATACTTTCCAATCTATTTATTAATGCCAACAGCAAAAGAATTAAAAATAGTCAATGCTGATTGAGAGAGTTCTGGTTTAAGTCATTTACATAATTTTCTTACATAATTTATATGAAGTTTTTTATTCACTTATAGTTTATTTTGTTCCATCAGACTCTGCTTACTGCTCCCCATAGGGCATAGACCTTATGATTCATTAATATTTCATGCACATCCTAATGGATTCTAACAACTTTCCAACACCCAGAAAGGAAGCATAATATGCATTTAAACTATTATCCAGTCTTGCTCTTGGGCAAGATTAAAGCCAGAAAGATTCAATAACAATCTAGCAGGGTATGTAAGGACAAATAGAGACCTTTAGGGTAGAACTGGCACTATAATATCATTAGCTGTAGCAAAATAAATAACAGTAAATGTGCACAATTAAAAAACCTATACTGAAGTGCTTGCAGCTTACTTATGGTGACTAGGAAAAACATATAATTGCTGGGGTGAGAACTGTGCAACCAGCAATTTTATTTTCATTTATCCAACAATTTGCACTATAATGGCATAATGCCTTTTTTATTGCATTCATACATATCAACTGGTGTAAAAAGCATTTAGAGTGGGTAAAACGGTGAGGCTATGTATGGCTATACAGTTCAAGACTTTCAGCCAACACAATATGTTAAAACCAGCACTCATGATACGCACATATGGCACTTTTTGTATGCATTCAAATTTTTTAATTAAATATAGCTTGTAATATCATGCATTTATGGGCACTTTAATTGGTCAAAATCATCCTAAAAAGGGATATATAGGCATCCACACAGGTCTACATATCAGGTTATCAAGTGGTACTTTGAGTCCTTGAATGTTTCTCTAACAAGTATTACTAACAATGTCCAAGTGACAATAAATTATGAAATATAAACGATCGTCCAATATAAGATTATTGAAGATGATAAACAGTTCAGTGCTGGGGGACTCGCAGGGAGTATGAGTGTAATCCAATCCCAGGAATAGATAAATTGCCTGCTTACCAAAAGTGCAATTACAATGCGCATGTACAGATTTCAAGTAGCCGGGGTCCCATGTAGGCGCTGCTTTATAGTACCCAGATGGTCCGTCGGTGGTAAGACGATGCTGACCTGGTCGGATCACACTGCTCCTTGGATCCACACAGAGAACCTAAAAATGCTGGGGCTGAGGTATGGGAACTCAGTACCAGACGTAAAGAGTAAAAATACTCATAGTGTAGTATGTATAAAATTATTTATTAAATCCAATAAGTAAAACCATAAGAGTAACAGAAATGCATGCCTGCAGCCTGTAGCCAGTATAAGCAGCTTGAAAAAAAGGATTCTATACACTGACCAGTGAAAACCATAGGTGGGCCGCCAGACCTCCTGACGGCATAACGTCAAGGCGTGCAAAGGCTCCTCCTAGACGCGTTTCGTGTCAATACACATCTACTGTAGGGGTGATGCCATGCATGCCCGACGTCTGTTTGCCTCTATAAATGCTTGAAATTCGCGCCAAAAAAGGAGCATCTACAAGATGTTATAATTAATACATCAGCCCAGATAAACGCATGTGAAACCAGCAAATATTTAGAAGACTTTTTAGTGAAGTGACCCAAAAGAGCCAGGACTTAAACTACAACTACCCTGGTACAGTAAAATGACCAAAGTTGCACTAAAAACCCTCATTACATAAACACATATTATGAACCCTTGTGTAAATATAAGGGACCATGGAGAGATAGAAAAGACTAACCTATAAACTGTCATATGTAAGGTCAGTCCATAAATGAGCTTCAACTGTTGTCGATGAAGCAGTTAAGGTCCAGTTCTACATTGTGACCTAACGGTGTCATAGACTTCATCTCAAAGATCCATTTAGTCTCAAGGCGCGAGACTTCCCTACTTCTATTAGAACCCCTCCAGTGATGTTGTGCAACGTCAATGCCTATAAACCTGAGGGTAGAGGGATCTCTATGATGATGGTCTCTATAATGCTTAGATAGAGAGTGTTCGCGAAAACCCCTTTTGATATTATAGACGTGATCGCGAAGGCGATCACGAAGTCTCCTCGTAGTCCTTCCAATGTATTGCTTCTGGCACGGGCACTCCAGAAGATACACTACATAACGTGAGTTACAAGAAATGAACGTGGTTATTTCATACTCTTTCCCAGTTATGGTGGAAGTAAACGATTCGACTTTCCTCTTAGGCCTGTCGCCATACTTGCATATTTGACATTTCTTACAGGGAAAAAAACCCCTCAGATTACCAAAGAGCTTAGGGTGTGTGGGTGGATCCAGTATGTTCGGGGCGATGGTATTACGGAGCGGTGGGGCCCTTTTGAAAATAATTTCCGGGTTTGTAGGTAAACATCTTGAAAGGATAGGACCCAAAAGGGGTTTTCGCGAACACTCTCTATCTAAGCATTATAGAGACCATCATCATAGAGATCCCTCTACCCTCAGGTTTATAGGCATTGACGTTGCACAACATCACTGGAGGGGTTCTAATAGAAGTAGGGAAGTCTCGCGCCTTGAGACTAAATGGATCTTTGAGATGAAGTCTATGACACCGTTAGGTCACAATGTAGAACTGGACCTTAACTGCTTCATCGACAACAGTTGAAGCTCATTTATGGACTGACCTTACATATGACAGTTTATAGGTTAGTCTTTTCTATCTCTCCATGGTCCCTTATATTTACACAAGGGTTCATAATATGTGTTTATGTAATGAGGGTTTTTAGTGCAACTTTGGTCATTTTACTGTACCAGGGTAGTTGTAGTTTAAGTACTGGCTCTTTTGGGTCACTTCACTAAAAAGTCTTCTAAATATTTGCTGGTTTCACATGCGTTTATCTGGGCTGATGTATTAATTATAACATCTTGTAGATGCTCCTTTTTTATGTCCTCTTCCCCTGTAATTGAGGTTTTTGATACTTTTATATCCTCATGGATCCGCATTCATTTCAGTGGGTCCATGGGTAGTAATTCTGGTGCGTCGTCTTAATAGGACGCATTATTATTACTATCTTTCCGATATATGCATTTTATGTATATGAATGTTATATGTTTATGATCTGATTATTTTACTATTTCTGTATTTTGGCTCTGCATTTATATAATTTATTTTATGCTCTGTTGTGATAGGGATACATATATACGTATAGTGGATCTCTGACAGTTGGGCGCCCGTGTCTCATGCACATGCGTTATATTATCAGGGGATATAGGTATTAATAGACCAGATCCCCTTATGCTCTATAGTCGATTGAGTATTGACAGAATATATATGAAGCCCCCCCTGTGGGGTGTATGGCTTAGGAATACCCAGTGGACTGTTGCTTGAAGATTTTCCTGTATGCAGAGGATCAGTCTCCCCTGCTTCAGTCCCCTTCCTAACATCTGAATATCCGCAAGAAAATGGCGGCCGTCCCGGTCCGCGCATGCGCACTGGTGATCGGCGGGTTGTTCATATCAAACCGAGAAAATGGCGACCGGACTATTCGCGCATGCGCAGTGGGACACGCGGCGGCCATCTTTATGGTTCCCAAACTCCGAAAAAAATGGCGCTCGCGCATGCGCAGTAGCGCCGATCGCCCGCGAGGCGGCGCTAGTGCGGTTTGGCGCGAATTTCAAGCATTTATAGAGACAAACAGACGTCGGGCATGCATGGCATCACCCCTACAGTAGACGTGTATTGACACGAAACGCGTCTAGGAGGAGCCTTTGCACGCCTTGACGCTACGCCGCCGGGTCAGGAGGTCCGGCGGCCCACCTATGGTTTTCACTGGTCAGTGTATAGAATCCTTTTTTTCAAGCTGCTTATACTGGCTACAGGCTGCAGGCATGCATTTCTGTTACTTTTATGGTTTTACTTATTGGATTTAATAAATAATTTTAAACATACTACACTATGAGTATTTTTACTCTTTACGTCTGGTACTGAGTTCCCATACCTCAGCCCCAGCATTTTTAGGTTCTCTGTGTGGATCCAAGGAGCAGTGTGATCCGACCAGGTCAGCATCGTCTTACCACCGACGGCCCATCTGGGTACTATAAAGCAGCGCCTACATGGGACCCCGGCTACTTGAAATCTGTACATGCGCATTGTAATTGCGCTTCTGGTAAGCAGGCAATTTATCTATTCCTGGGATTGGATTACACTCATACTCCCTGCGAGTCCCCCAGCACTGAACTGTTTATCATCTTCAATAATCTTATATTGGACGATCGTTTATATTTCATAATTTATTGTCACTTGGACATTGTTTGTAGCGCTGCACTTATATTGTTTTGATTTTGGTTGGAAGGGCTTGTAGTTCCTTTTTGTGCATTTGCCGCTCACTGGAGTGCGCTCACTTTTCTTTATTTTATAAAGTATTACTAACAAAAATCTTTCCATTTTTAAAGTGTTTCAAACCAAGCATAAAAAAGAAAAGCATGTGTTCCTTCCAAACAGTGCCAGGACAAGGTCATCCAGAGCTCAGGACAAGGTCATCTAGGGCTCAGGACAAGGTCATCCAGGGCCCAGGCCAAAGATGCCAAACTCCAACAAACCCGAGCTGAAGTAGGAGGTTGGTGGGCTTAATAGCGATGTGCACAGGAACAAAACATATGTAACATATAAGTTTAACATGATTCTAAAGCAGGGGTAGGCAACCCCCGACACGGGTGCCACAAGTGACATGCGAATCCTCTTTTGCCCTCCCTCCCCATAAGCAGAACAGCCCAGGAAAGTGTCATTGAGACACAGCTTCTGCTGCACTAATACATTCTGATCTCAGAATTCCCTGCACTGCAGCAGCACTGAAGGGGAGGCACTGTGCCCCCACACATTGTAGAAGATTGGAAACCTTGTTTGGTTCTATATCGTTGCTGTAGCTGTGACCAACACTCACAGCCGCAGCAAAGATCCATCCACCTCTTGTGATGGTGAAGAGATTGTGTGCAGTGCTTTTTTGTTATTCTGGCTCACAAACTTGCTCAATCTCCTTTTGTCTCTTTCGGTCAGTTGACCATGTAGATCGCGCTTACGCTTATCAGACAACATTTTCACAGAAACTGTATATGTCATCATAGGCTTTGATACTGTACCTCACAACACGGCAAATAAATTGGCAACTTCGGTCACAGAGGTAACAGCTAAGTGGCACAAATAATTTACCCTCTTTGAAGCTCAGAAAGCTCTGACATGACTCCGTATTACTAGCAGCATACACAGTGAATGGCGAAAGTGGGGCTTCCCACTTGTTAGCTAGGTGTCTCATCACACAGCAGAGGCAAAAGAATGTTTCATCATATCCACTTTAAATGCGAAACATTGTCACTTACACACCTGCAAATCATGTAGTGTTTCAAGGGGCAGGAGGGGTAGCTGCCCTGGGTATCATGTGAGGTGTGGGGGGGGGGGGCACTGCATGGAGAGATCCTACATCCAAGCTGACAGGAGTAGTGACAGCAGCTTCACTACTCCTGTCAGCTTAGCGCTGAAAGAGCCAAGTCAGATCTGAAGAGGAGGAGAGAGCCAGGAGGAGGGGCAGGTTGTGCTCTCTCTCCCCTTCAGCTCCTCCTCTTGCTACTGCAGTTTTGCTGGATTGGGGCCGAATCGCAATTGTGCAGTGTTTTTTTGTGTTCCCCCATCACCTTCCAGCAAAGAACATGGGTAGGGGGTGGGTAAGCAAACAGCGCACAGTGGCAATCTGACAGCCAGTGGCATCTCTAATGCAGGGTCCCAACTCTGTGATCCTAGAGCCCTCTATAGCCCCCCAATTTTTTTGGGGGTGAGGAAGGTGATTTTTGCTGGCATCTTTGCCCTAGGCTGTAGATGACCTTGTCCTGGCACTGCTGACCCCTCAGCTCTGCGGCATCTACGTTGTAGTCATAGGGCGAAACCAAGCAATAGGGCCTACTTATATAGAAGACAGAGACCGCTGTGGTGAACTGTAATTGCACAGTATGTTCCACGGTGATTCCAACGCTGTGGCGGCCATCTTGGCCTGTGCTTCTACTTCCCCCTACAGTTGCTGGTGGGCAACAGAAAGGAGATACAGTGACAGAAGCTGTGGAGGGATTTACTAATGATGAGCCTGTTATAAACTGCAATCTTGTGAGTGTTTTTAACTGTCACTGTATATTAAATCGCTATTGCACTTAGAAGTGGCTTCTTATTTCATCTACTACCGAGCTCTGTATCACCTATTCCCAACCCCTGAACTCTGCCTCACTTACTCCTGAACCTTTGTGTCACTGACTACTGAACCCCTGTACTCTGCGTCTCTTTAAGCCAAAGCCAGTATTCAGCACAATGAAAATCACACCCAGGTCTTGAAGCATGCCACACTTTTTCTCAGCTGGAAGGGCCCAACTTATAATCTTGCACACATCCCATCCTTAATCACTGATCTAATACATATCATGGAGGGTGTTATAGACCAGCGCACATGCTAGTGCTTCCATGTGGATTTATATACATATAGACTTTATCGGTTTTGATCTTGCACACAGGTCCACGGCCTTCAGAAAATGCCCCCGACCTGAGCTAATCACTGCGCATCCATTCCAGATGCTTGTATGTGACATCACATGCACAAACACCTAGATGCAAGAGGAGGATCAGTGGGGATGAGTGTGTCAGGACACGTAGCTATGTCTTATCTCTGCTTCCTTGCATCACTCTGCATATCGCACATATCACAGATGAGTAGAGGGTACAACAGTGGAGCAGATGAGAAGGAGGATTCAACATTGGGACAAATGAGATGGGGGTGGGACAGATTAGAAAGGGGGTATATTGGTGGGGTAGATCAGGGGGTTACAGTGGTGGGACAAAAGCTCAGGGGGGTACAACAGTGGAGCAGATGAGCAGGAGGATTCAACATTGGGACAAATGAGATGGGGGTGGGACAGATTAGAAAGGGGGTATATTGGTGGGGCAGATCAGGGGGTTACAGTGGTGGGACAAAAGCTCAGGGGGGTACAAAGGTGGGACAGATGTGCAGGGAGGTACAGTGGTGGGGCAGAAGAAAAAGGATGTACATTAGTGGGGCAGATGAGCAGAGGGTTACAGTGGTAGGACAAACACTGAGGGGGTACAGAGTTGGGGCAGATATGCAAGGGGATTCAGTGGTGGGGCATATGTGCAGGGGGTTACAGTAGTGGGACAGATGAGCAGGGGGGTACAGTGATCTGAGGTGTGAAAGTGCATGTATTTGGGCTGATCTGAGGACTGGAGGTGCAGGAATTGGGGCTGACCTGAGGCGTGAAAGTGCAGGATGTTCATTTATCACTATTACTCAAGTAGTTTACAGCATTTACTTTATCAAAATTCCTTTTCGTGATTGAGAGTGTGAAGTTATCAATTTCTCTGAAAACATTTTTCGGCACATTGTGCTCAAAAAGGTTGCCTACCCCTGTTCTAACGTCTAAAATGTTATATTTTTTTACATAACAAACAGGGCAGCAGTTCCTGGGAACCATGGTCCACAAGAAGCTCACATCCACATTTACTGACACCCAGGCAAAATTTCTGAAGATATGGGATCCATGGATAGCCTTTAATGACCATTTGAATTTAGACCATTCTTTACTCTCCATTTCATTATTTAGATGGACATCCTTTGGCGGCCTTTCTACAAGCTTTACTCTTCTCTCTCACCTTTCACCATTGTCTTGAGTTCTAGAGTACCCTATTCCTTCTACTGTCCTCATTGGGGGCTTCTCCCAGTCTGCATTACAGTTGAATATGTACAGTTTCCTCTGCCTTATGGTTTGTGATGTCGTTGCAGTGTCACCGCCACTCTAATCAGTGATACTATGTACAGTATATTGCCTTTATTTCCCTCCTTACCCTCATCGTTTTTGCATTCTTTTCTTTATGTGAATGTCTTTCATACCTTGTATTATTACTTTAAAACCCTATAAAAGTTGTATGAAATAAAATAACAAACAGGTTTATACTTACCTGCTCTGTGCAATGGGATTGCTGAGAGCAGGTAAGTATAAACCTGCTCTGTGAAAGGGAATTGCACAGAGAAGCCCCAATTCTCCTCTTCACAGGTCCCCAGCCGGTACTCCTGGATCCTCCTTTTCTCTGTGTTTCACCATAGGAAACCACTTCCTATCGTAGCATACACGCTTGCTCGATCCCAAATCCCACTGTCTGTGTCCATTGCCACAGACAGCAGGGCTCAGCCCTGCCCCCCCTCCTCCCGTGCACCCTTGTCACAGCATGTGATTGACAGTAGTGGTAACCAATGGATCCCGCTGCTCTCAGCCAAGCCCGTGAAAGCAAGGATAAGAGGAGAGAACCACTGCAGACAGGCACTGTGCTGGATTGAGGAAGGACCTTTTTACCTTAATGCAAAGAAAGGTATACCAACAGTGGTACGTATTGTTTCCCATAGTAAAATATGGGGCAAATGGTGATATAGAAGAAATGCCCCAGCATCGGTGTGAGAAAAAAGTGACCATGTTGGTGTTATCCCTGGAAGGAATAAATGCTCCTGCTTTGGAGGTGTCACTAAAAAGGAAAAGAAAAGATTTCCAGACATAGCTGGTGTCACTAGAAGAAAAAATGTCCCTGCATTGGTGGTGTCCCTTGATAGAAAAATGTCCCTGTGTGCATGGTATCACTGGAAGTAAAAATGTCCCTACATCAGTGGTGTCATTGGAAGGAAGAAATACCCCTGTGTCAATGGTGTCACTAGCAGGAAAATGTCCTTGCATCTGGTATCACTGGAAGGAAAAATGTCCCTGCATTAGTGATGCCACTGGTGGAAAAAATGTCCCTGCATCTGTGCCACACTCGAGGGAAGAAATGCCGCAGTGTCAGTGGTGTCACTGGAAGTAAAAATGTCCTTGTGCCTGGTATCACTGAAAGGAAAAATGTCCCTGCATTGCTGGTGTCAAGATCATTTTTTGCATGCTAGTCTCAGGTAGAAAATGAAGAGGTCACTAAAGTTACGAAAATTGTCGTACGACAGAATACAACTTCGGAAGTGATGTATTGTATTCTATTGTAATGTATTCTTTAGCTTCTGTGCATGCGCAGTCTTGGTCTTCTGACTTTTTTTCGGATGACTACTGCACTGATTAAACAAAAAGCATTTGTTCTGGTAGCGTACGAGAAAAAATTTTGGCGTTTGTCCCTTCGGATATTGTCACATGAACTGGTTCCTGAAAGCTGTGTACTAACGATCAGATTATCGGACTATTACTCCTCGTATGGAAATTTTTGTAAAATTTTCTTATTGTGTGTACAGGCCTTTAGGGTGATGGTTAGGTGTTAGGGTTATCCTAGGGCGGGGGTGTCCAAACTGGTGCCCAAAAAGGCTATGAATGCGGCCCAACACATAATTGTAAACTCGCTTGATTCTTTTGGAATTTTTTGTATAAAATGCATTTACACTTAGCGAACACGTGCAGCCGAAGAAAAATTTGACATTGTCTCTTTACTGCAAATTTTATAAGTTTTAACTTCCCAAAGAAAAATCCAGTTTCCGTAATGGTATGTGTTTCAAATGCTTGTCATAAAAATCCTTATATAGTAGGGTCATTTGGGCTCCAGTGTCCAGCAAAGCTTTGGTGTAGACTCCTCGACTTGAGCAGAGACCACCAGAGATGGGCCTACTAAGTGATCTGGAAATCTTTTAGGCTGAGGCTTTGTACTTCTGACATGAGATTTCCCAGATTGAGTTCGCTTCTTGGGAGTTGGTCTTCCCGGTTTTCTGGAGTGGTGGGTCTCAATTTGCTGGGCCATTCAATGGAGCTGAATGAACTCAGAGGGACATTTACTAATAGAAGTAGGAGTGGTTTTAGTTTGTGTTCCCTGAGAGTTGGAGCTCAAAGTATTCTTGGGGGCCCTCAGTTGGCTCCTTCACTGAGACCCCTGGTTATTTCCTTCCACCTTTGGAAAGAACAATTTCTGTAGGGCTTGTATCACTTCAGCCATAATGTCGGCCATTGGCTCAGCCTGCGGGTATTGAGCGTAAAAGTGTCCTGGTTCTCCACTCTGGAAGCAACATCTGAAGTGCCCAGGGCTGGATTCACCCTTCCGAATGTCATTACCGACACTGCTCGTCTCATTTCCAACATGGTTTTCTGCATGGTGACATGAGCTATAATCACCTGTCCTACTGATTTCTGGACCTCACAGAAGGACTGTTAAATCATGGCTTGGACCTGAGCCAGTTTACATAGGGTCTGCACGATGACATCCATTGAGGCCATGACCTGTGCTGGGGGCACTCCCTCTATAGCTTGATTGACGCAAGAGGAAACCCTGGGCTGGGCTCCACCCTGAACTTCTCTCTACCTAGACTTTGCCACCATCAAAGCTTCTTCCTACCTGATAGTCTTCAACAGCTTGGAATAGGTCACAGCCCCATAGGGGTAACTGACTCTCAGCTTCTGTACAATCAGATCGAGCGGTTGAGCCTCCTTCTGTACTTGCTAGCACATTCCACCTTTTCTCCTCCTTGGACAAACTCCTGGTGCAGGGTTTTGTCCAGCCTTTGCATGTAGTCAGACAATTTCTCTCCTTCTCGCTGATACATGTGTTCAAACAGATCGGTCAATTCTATACAGTTCTTGATTCACCCAAATACCTCTTGTAAAGCCTCAAGACATTTGTGGGCAGTAAAGTCTGGCTTATCCCATTTCAAATTTTGCACAATGTCAGAAGTGGGAGCCCGTAGTGTTTGCATGACCCTCTGCCTCTTCACAGCATCAGCTACTTCCCATTCCTCTATAGCCTTGAGGTCCTGATCGACCCTTGTGTTGAAGTCATCCTCCTCCAGAGGGGGTCCTACCAGAGAAGAAACTCAGTCTCCGGTAATTGTGACTGGTGATAGAGTTCTTCAACAGAGTATCTATGAACTTTCCTAATTCAGCCAGTGAAGTAGCAGGTATGCCTCCTATTATGTCTGCTGAGGTGGATGGCTGGTGTTCCGGGGTACCATTCCTTGAACTCTCTGTGTTGCCATCAGGGAGGATTGGTTGAAACACCTATCACTGTATCAGACCGATGTGTAATGGTTACGCGTACTGAGCCCTCACAAGGCTGGGTGAAAGTGCAAAGACGCTATGTTGTTCAGATTGCAGCCAAGACAGTTTGTCACACATGGTGGTGAATAGCAGCATTGGTTACCTTCTTACATTCCCTCAGGAAGCCATCTAGTACAATAAACAAATGTTAACTGATGCCAGGACTTTCTTATCAATCCGTTGATCAGACACACAGACTTCTTCATTAGTTCAATCCCCCAGTCTGTAGACCCTAATAAAACTGTCTCCCTCACAAGCTTGAACAATTAAGAGAACCAACAGGTATGTAGTTGTAAATAGCTCAGCAGAAGAAAATAGCCAATACACGTTCCTTATAGACTGCTTAGCAGCCAAGATTGTAATACTTCAGCATATCATAACTCATGAAGTCATAACAGCACAGCCAGAAAATAGACATATTCACCTCCCTCAGTTAATGGGGAGCATTTTGGATCAAAACATTGCTATGCTAGGAGGTTCCAGAGTGGAGTAGGCCTCCAAACCCCTCCTATGAGAAATAGATATCCGAGATCTGTCATATTTGTATCTGTTTCTAAGCTAAATTCATGCTGGACAATAATCTGCATGGTAACAGAGCTTTCATATATATATATGCCTCCGCCCACACACCAGCTCCTCTGGGAAATGTAGCTCTTTACTACACTGTCCCTTAGCAAAGTCTTACTGTTCACCATACAAGTTCCATGGTGCTGCTCTACAGAGTGTGAATACCACTGTTCTGCAGGACACTGCCATCTTGTGTTCATTTTAACATCCTGCATCAACACTTGCAGCAGAGTGTTACACTGGTATTACTGGGTTATCTTCGAAATACATTCTCACCTGCTGTCTTACTCTGATCGGCTCTTCAGTGACATAGCCCATGTCCCGAACCACCACCTTGGTCCTCTTCAGCTGGCTACCTCTACCGGTTTCAGACAGCCAGCTGCCAATGACTCACCTTCCAGCAGTTCTGTGTGCCTGATCCTGCAGCCTCCTGGGAGATGTGAAGTGACTATCCCAGGAGGTTGAAGGCCCAGGGAACACTTCATCCTTGCTTAGGCCACAATGATGGTGGAGGACAGTGCTGCCAACCTACCAGATTGAAATTCACTGACATGACACCCAAAAATTACTGGCTAGGCCAAGGTTTTAATGACATTTCCACAAATTATAAAATTACAGTTTGAAATTTAAATTGCAGTATTTAAGCTACATTGGTAATTGGTGCCTTTCGTGTGGCAGACTATTCCTCCTATTTGGGGTCCCTGTGCTACTGCAGACTGTCCCTGCCATGGTGCAGACCATCCCTCCTCTCTGTGGTCCCTGTACTCCTGCAGCCTTTCCTTCTGTCGGTCAGTGTGCCCCAGTAGGTAAGTAGGTACCTTCCAGGTAGTATGCCTTGCAGAGCAAGTCCTTCCATAGCAGTCCCAGCAGGGACTCCCCGCAGGTGTTCTTGTTAAAATCAGCTCTGCATTCTTAGAGGATGACGGTGTCGGGAGCCACACCTCCGGGCAAAAAAGTGTCCCAGTCCTCACACCGGGTAAAGAGCGATCTGATGGGATTGTTCTTCTTGAGGCAATGCAGCATGACACTGGGGATGGCCACATTGATAGCGGCCTCAATGTAGAATGACTCTTACAACTCTGCAGTCCGTTAGCAGGAAGCGCTCATTAGCTAGCTGGAGTTGTTCAGCCAGGCCACAGACTTGCTGAGCACCATGTCTGGATGCATGGGTGTCAGCTTGTCTATCATTGAGAACAGGGCTTAAAGCAGGCCAGAACCAAGTGTGAGGAGAGCGGGTGGGCGGGCAGTCTTCCTTCCTTCTTCAATGGAGCTGCCAGGTGCAGATCCCAGTGAATGGCGTCTCCCTCCTCAGCCACTCACTCAGATGGTCTCAGCTTGGACAGCTCCGGAAATGCGCATACACAGTTCCGAGCCAAGATGTCACAGCCATTTTTCACTGGTATATTTTACTGTATGGGCAGTAGAAAAGTGCCTGGTCTTTACTGGCTGCCCATAAAAACACAGGCAGTTGGCAGCACTGGTGGAGAAGGGGGCCAGAGGAAAAATAAAAAAAGAGTAAACACAGGAAAAAAATTGCTTTTGTAATTGCAAAAGAGTAGAGGGTTTAAATGGAACAAACTCCCTTTTGGGGGATACGTTTGGTCTTTTACAATGAGGCTTCAAATGTAAAAATAGCTGGATGCCCTAAATGCCTTCTTCTCAAATATTTGTTAGAAATGAAGTTGTGAGTGAAGATAAATGTTGGATTAGTATAATTAAGATCAGTGCTTTTAGATCAGAGAATCTACAATAATGCTTTATTCACCCTTCCCAGAAGTTGTCTAGTATATTAGTGTTACATAGTTTGTATAAGCATCTCTTCATATTGATAGCTTAGGGGTTAAATAGTTCATATCTTGAAAACACGAAAACAGAAGGAAAAATTTTATCAAAGAAGAAACTTCACTTTGTTCAAAATTACTTTCTGAGAACAGGTTACAACCTCAGGTGACCACAGTACAGTACTATAGCTTTCATTCTGTAAATTGGCCACATTGGAGGTTAAAGGCCTAAAACAGTGAGAACCACATGAGAGGCTTAAAACCTTTAACATGTAAAATAACAGGACTGATATTTTCCTGAACAGTTTGTTCCCCTTTTTGTAACTCTTAATGATTACAAATGATATCTGGCACTAATCTCATAGTTTTCTAGAATAAGCTTTCCCACAAAGACTTCAAAGGACTATATGATGTAATACATAAAATAGTGCGTTTTAAAAAAAAAAGTCAGATAACACATGGATACAAGATGAGTATTGGATGACATCAGTGTTGGGATGACAAAGTAAGGCGTAAAAAATCTGGTTTTGCCCACAAAATTTTATGAATGTGACCTAAACAAAACCAATAGTAATCCCAGGAAAATAATAAGTGGTTTACATATTCATGTCTTTACAACTTGGTTACTGGTAAAAAAAAAAAGAACAGATACCTTAACTATTAAAAGTACACTATATTTCCAAAAGTATTGGGATGCCTGCCTTTACACACACATGAACATAGGGTTCAATATTGAGTTGGCCCACCCTTTGCAGCTATAACAGTTTCACCTCTTCTGGGATGGCTGTCCACAAGGTTTAGGAGTGTGTCTTGTGTCTATGGGAATGTTTGACCATATGTTTTGTTCTTTGATGGTAGGTTATGGTAGTAACAAGAAACAAACAGCGAAATTTAAAAAAAATATTTTTTTTATAGTATTTTGGGCCAGTTTTCCTTTGATAATAAAAAACAAAAATCATGAGACATCCATTACCATTTACCACCAAATGAAAGCCCAATATGTCCTGAAAAAAACAAAGTATAATTCACCTGGATGTACAATGTAGTTGTGATGATATGTACAGTTTTACTAACACATGTCAACGTTGCAAAATTGTGCTTAGGCATTTAGATTTGTTTTACCCTTAGGTGTGAAGGGGTTAATGTATAGTTTGAGATCCGGTAATTGTTTAATCTTCGCTCCACTTCTTTTTCAATGTAATAAACTAAGGATTGAATATGCCACAGTCCAAAACTGCAGCACTCTTAAACTCCAACTTTGAAAGACGGATTAGGGCAGTTGACAGCCAGGACCAGGATCAGGTATGCTGCAAAATTATTATTATTATACAGGATTTATATAGCGCCAACAGTTTGCGCAGCTCTTTACAAAATGAAGGTAGACATTACAGTTACAATACAATTTGGTACAAGAGGAAACAGAGGGCCCTGCTCATTAGAGCTTACATAGAAATGTTAAACAGTGGATAACTGTTGACCGGCAAAAAATAAGAGAGTACAATAAACTAAATTAAGTCAAAATTGTGTGCATAATTATATTTTTTAGAAAGTATACTGTATTTCTCATATCCTATGTAGGTCTGTTGCGTTCATTATTTTTTTTAATTTCTCTAAATGAATGAACTATCGTTTTTGAGCAAGATACTTATTATTATCTAAAACCTTTTAACCCCTTTACACAACACATACTGTATATACAGCAGCAAAGGGTGACATCTGAGGGTGATGGCATCTTCCATATGGAATACATGAAGGCCATGCTGCTTCCTGATTGTTCTTTCAATTGTTTTTCATATATATATATATATATATATATATATATGTATATATATACATACATTGCACCAGAAGAAATGCGCATAGGGTGAGGCCAGGGGCATATGATGTTGTACACCTGCTGTTGATCCCTGGTGTGGTGGTTTTGCCTGTGTTACTCTGTAACCTTTGTGAGTATAACTGCTTTCAATAAACCATGTGATTTTAGCATACTACTGTATGGACCTTTCTTCTACCCATAATTACTTTGAGGTATTGGCTTTGGATAATTGGCGAAGGACCGTGGAGGTGGTATCCTGAGTGGTGGCCTCAAATTGGATGATTTCTGAGCTGTTGATCTCTTGTCATTTGGAAATCATTACTGCTTGGTAAGGGAACTGAGACACTTGTTTGTGAGATGGTTTGGGATTCTTACATGTGGCCACATCATTCTCAAGATTTCACATTTATTCTATGAAGATCGATGAAGTATAGCTTCTATTTGTAGCAGTTTGTTAGTTGATTCTATTAGGCATTACATCATATAGAAGTTTGATGACTTCTTCAAGAGTCTTATTTGCACGGCCAAATGCTAAGTCTGGTGCGCACATACAACGCGCAGTGTCCCAGATGCCGTCAATGGGACATAGTGCCTTTCTGACTTGCATCTTAGGTGCTGGGCAATAGAACACAGTGTATGCCTTCAGGCTCCCCCCAGCCTGCTGCTGTCCTATACCTCCCTTGAACCTCCTGTCAGCGAGCAATGGGTCCTGGAAAATGCCTCCCAGCCCCTGGACTGGTTCTTCATGCAGGAAGTGCCTTTTATACACCTCAGTAATCTGTCCCTAGGTGCTTGTGATAGCGTCTCCTGCTGACCAAGTGCACCTAACGTGGCTGTATGTATGTTCCTTTTGCTGACCTCTGCTATCTTCTCAGATTCCTCCCTGTCTGCTGCCTAGCCTGACTTTTGCTAGTGTAGCCATCCAGCCATAAAAAAACCTCAGTAATCTGTCCCTCAGTGCTAGTGATAGTGTTTCCTACTGACCAAGTGTACCTAACTTGCTTGTGTCTTTTTTATGCTGACCACTGCTACCTTTTTGGATTCCTCTCTGTCTGCTGTCTGGCTCGATATTTGTTAGTGTAGCCATCCAGTCATAAGAAAATAGCCTGCATGGCTGCAGTCAGCCAATGCCAATTATAGTCTGTGTCCTGTTCAGCTTCCCAAAGCTCAACCTAGCTGTCAGTTCTCCTTTTTGTCAGTAGTAGTACTAGCAATAGTATGAAATCACATGGTGGGTCTAGATTATAAATAATAATCTCCTTTTCCAGCCAGCTACTAAGTTTCTGTGCCAGTGACTCATCATGGGAAAGTGTATAAATATTTAGTGTGAGCTGATCCAAGCTCTCTCTCCCCAAGGTTCTGGCCTGGGGAGGATGCATGTGGACTGAGCTGCCTTTTTAAGCCTACCTACCTGCCTGAAGAGGCGTGGATGTGTTTAGGCCTGGAGCTTAGTTTTGTTGCTGCTTTTCCTGTCTGTATGCAGATTCAGTCCAAGAAAGCTGGTGGCCTTTCCTGGAAGAAGCCGGAAACATTATGGAGACCCATAGTGAATGGTTGACTCTCCTGGGCTGAATCAGGATAGAGACCAGAGGAGTAAGATGGCAGTTCACATTTTTTACTGAAAGATCCTAGTTCACAGGAGTGTCGGATTTGACTTAAGGCCCTTTTCATGTGCAATAATGTGTGGAGACTGGAGTATCGTTAACCATCACCCTCTCTCCCATGGACTCCGAGTAATAAATTCTATTGTGTTTTACCTAAAAGTGACTTGCATCCATCTGTGCACATTTCCCATTATTGCCTAAGAGATCTATACCCTGAGGTGAAATGCCAGCCCACCCTGTCTCTGTGGGTACCACCATGTCTCTGGGGGGGTCGGGGGGTTGCTACATTACGTATACCACTTCCATCTGCTGCTAGCCAATAGCCATGACTCCTCCAGAGTACCTTTCATCTGGTTTCTCCTATTGCTGTATAGTACGTTTATTCTCTTCTACCTTGGGTCCGATAGTGACTTTCTACAGTAAGAATATATAGTATTGTGTATTAAGCCCTGGTGGCATCCAGGTATCAGTAGGCCCACTTGCCTTAAGGGAAGGGGGCTGTAAAGGTGAAGTTACACTATATTTATTCTGACTAAAGTGCGGTGTCCAGATCTTACAATTTGTGTATGCAGCTAAGAACTAGAGTTTAAATGATTGTGTTCTCTATGAGCTAGCATCCCAGTCCAGGCAATAGATGCTGACTCTGGAAAACTCCTGAAAAAAGATGGCTTCATCCTTTTGGAGAGAATAGCATATAAAAAAAATTGTCAGGGGGAGCACTGAGTCTTGTGTACTGTTTATATCAGTGCCTGCAAAGCACTCAGCAATGTGAGTTAGCAATTTTTAATTTTTGGAATTTTATTTAATAACGCTAAACACTCTGCTCAAAAAAATGAACACTTTGAAAACACATCAGATCTCAATGGGGAAAAATATCATTCTGGATATCTATACTGATATGGACTGGGTAATGTGTTAGGAATGTAAGGATGCCCCATCGTTTGATGGAAATGAAAATTTATGAACCTACAGAATTAAAAGACACCCTGAAAATCAAAGTGAAAAAAATTATGCACAGGCTAGTCCATTTTTGCTTAAATTCTATTGCAGCAACTCAAAATGGTACTCGGTAGTTTGTATGGCCCCACATGCTTCTATGCATACTTGACAACGTTGGGGCATGCTCCTGATGAGACGACGGATGGTGTCCTGGGGTATTTCCACCCAGATCTGGACCAGGGTATCACTGAGCTCCTGGACAGTCTGAGGTGCAACCTGGTGGCATCAGATGGACTGAAACATGATATCCATATCTACTGGATTTAGGTCAGGAGAGCGTGGGGGCTATTCAATGGTATCAATTTCTTCATCCTCCAGGAACTGCCTGCATACTCTCGCCACATGAGGCTGAGCATTGTTGTGCACCAGAAGGAACCCAGGACCCACTGCACCAAAGTAGGGTCTGGCAATGGTTCCAAGAATTGCATCCTGATACCAAATGGCAGTCAGGGTGCCATTGTCTAGCTTGTAGAGGTCTGTGTGTCTTTCCATGGATATGCCTCCCCAAACCATCACTGACCCACCATCAAAATGGTCATGCTGAACGAAGTTACAGGCAGCATAATATTCTCCATGGCTTTTCCAGACCCTTTCACGTCTGTCACATGTGCTCAGGGCGAACCTGCTCTCATCTGTGAAAAGTACAGGGTGCCAGTGGCGAATCTGCCAATTCTGGTGTTCAACGGCAAATGCCAATCAAGCTCTAAATGTGCCGGGCAGTGAGCACAGGGCCCACTAGAGGACATCAAACCCTCAGGCCACCCTCATGAAGTCCATTTCTGATTGTTTGGTCAGAGACATGCACACCAGTGGCCTGCTGGAAGTCATTTTGTAGGGCTCTGGCAGTGCTCATCCTGTTTCTCCTTGCACAAAGGAGCAGATACCGGTCCTACTGATGGGTTAAGGACCTTCTAGGGCCCTGCCCAGCTCTCCTAGAGTAATTGCCTGTCTCCTGGAATCTCCTCCATGTTCTTGAGACTGTGCTGAGAGACACAGCAAACTTTCTGACAATGGCACGTATTGATGTGCCATCCTCAAGGAGTTGGACTGCCTGTGCAACCTCTGTAGGGTGCAAGTATCACCTCATGCTACCAGTAGTGACACTGACCCAAGCCAAATGCAAAACTAGTGAAAAACAGTCAGAAAAGATCACTAGGGAAAACAATGTCAGTGGCCTCCACCTGTAAAACCTGTTTTGGGGGTCGTCTCATTGTTGCCCATCTAGTGCACCTGTTAATTTCATTAACACTAAAGCAGCTGAAACTGATTAACAACCCCCTCACCTACTTAACTGACCAGATCATTATCCCAGGAGTTTCATTGCCTTGATGCTATACTCTGATTAAAAAGTGATAGAAGATCTCTCTTTTCCTCTTTTTATGAGCCATACTCCCATTACCTAATCCATGGATTGCCTTTGCAGCAAAAAGCTGTTTTACTACTTGGAATTGGATATTAAGTGCAATTAAAACTGCTAATCATTGTAGATCTGAAAGTCTGCAAAGTTCATTTAGGATACATTTGAAGAGGTTGGTTGAACACATTACTATGGAGAAAATGTATCTGTGAATCACTGGATGCACCATTACATGGACATTATTTTTAATTTTTTTTTGGCACAGATCACATTTATGACCTACGTTTTGTGTTTTATAAGAATTTCAGTTTCAGTGCAGTGGATTAGCTTTATTCGTAGGTGTTTATCGGTTATTTATAGGTGTTTTTAGTGTTGTATGAAGTTTTATTGCAATCCTGTTAGCACAGCAGCTGATACATTGCAGGTTAGAACTGCAGTTATTGATATACTGTATCTGGGGTTTCGTTGTACATCAAAATGTGTGAACTTCACTGAGCTCTGTGTATGGAAAGTGTTTGAGAAGACTTTGTTCTCTATGAAAATCAATTTTTATTTTCTAACAGTGTTTTTCATAGCAAATAATCAGAATTTTTCTTTTTTCTCTCTGTGCTCCCCATAGCAATTTGTATTTTTCCTTCTCTCACAGTTTCCCATAGTATCCAATTTCCATGTTCCTTTAATTGTGACCCAGATCACTAGGTAGGTGCTAGGATTTGCTAGATAGGATTAGTTATGTTGTTGAGAGGTAAATTTAGTAGTCATTTTGTAGGCAGAGTGGCTGCAATTATTGCAAGGTAAAAGTATAGTTTACTTACTGTACTGAGTGAGCTGTGATCATGGCTGTGGGGCAAGGTATTCAGGGAGGACCTGGACAGTATTCCAGCAGCTTCTACAGGAGTATAAATTTTAGTTTTTTAGGTACATTAAAGCTGTAGCTTAGCTTTTTGGGGACCCCCTGGTCCCTAGACACCCTTTGTTCCACCTCCAGTGGGGTCAGGGCTGGTGACACAAGTGAGGCCGACCTCGTCATATCAGTCTCCAATCAGGTACGTGACATAAGCATTCTTCGGATTCTCTTAATCCAACTTTTTGAAAGTGACTATGTCACCAAACTGAACTTGCCAATAAAAGCTATCCCTGAAAAGAAAAGTAAATATTCCTCCTACCACCTGTGCAACTGAATGCGACTCTATTATTAGAAATCCCAGACTAAAAAGTTTTCATAACCAACATTTCCAGGAGTGTCGAACTATGGATCCCCTTCGAAGATCAGTGGTTCGTCCCCTATGTCACAACTGTGTCCTTTTCACAATAGAAGTGGAATCTGTGGGGATTATTTACTAAAGATGGAGAGTGCAAAATAAAGGCTCACTTCTGCATAGAAACCTATCAGCTTCTAACTTCAGTTTGTTCAATTAGGCTTTGACAATAAAACCTGGATGCTGATTTGAATCTAAGGACCTGCTTTGTGTTCACCAGAGCACCCCCAAAGAGTTGTGGACAGTGCTGCAGGCAACTCCTAGCTCCAGATCAGGGACGGACTGACAACTCATGGGGCCCCCGGGCAATAGGGGATCATGGGGCCCCTGTGTCCTTGCCCAAACTCAAAAAAGCCTATGAAAAAGGTACCAGGGGCATCTCATGGGGCCCCCTACTGACCCCAGGCCCTCGGGTAGTGCCCGAGTTTCCAAATGGTCAGTCTGCCCCTGCTCCAGATACACCCAGTCAGGCAACAACTGGCACAAAGGAAATAAGGTTCAAAATCACAAAGCATGATCAAGGTCAAACAAGCAGGAGGTGAGGACTGGGGCTAAAAAGGATCGTGGAAAAAAGGGCAAAGGTTACAAACCGGTATTAGACATGAGAAAAGAGTTCAGTGAAAAAGATATCAATTAATTTTTACAACAAATTCCTCCCCAATGCTTATAGATACAGTGATGGATGAGGGCTTGTTTAACCACTTTCCCACCACCCTATAGAAGAAGTACTGCTACAAGGCGGCAGGGGTGCGCAAAATCACGTATATATACTTGATTTTGCATTTCTGGGTAGGAAACTCACGGCCTCGGCTGTCGATTGCTGAGTATTACCAACTGGGGAGAGGACTGTATGTAAACAATACAGTTCTCTCCCCTGTCAGCTCCTGCACACTGCTTACTACAAAGCAGTGTGCTTACAGTGTAAATCACAGACACAGCCTCATAATAAAATGCACACATTTAACCCTCTGATCGCACCTGCCCAGTGTCATTAGTACAGTGTCAGTGCTTTTTATTAGCACTGATCACTGTATTGATGTCACTGGGGATGTCAGTGACACCAAGTCAGTTCCCCCCAGTGTCAGTCCCGCTATAAGTCACCAATTGCTGACATTACTAGTAAAAAATAAATAAATAAATTCCAGTATATATACTGCCATTTGTAAACGCTATTGGCGCAAACGTGCGCACCAGAGACTGCCGCAGTCCGCCATTTTGTTAAGAATCTCCATTTTCTCCCCTCATTCTCCCTCCCCCCTCACTCTGAGAGGCACAGTGACAGTGTATGTGTGTGTTAACAAATGTCACAGGAGGGTCATAGGAGCTATAAAGGCCCCCCAGGGAGCCGGGGCCTAGCTGTCCTAGAACCTGTACCATTTCACATCTCGGAAGAGATAAGGCAAGCTTTCCCAAGAGTTGAAAGAGATTCCGACCTAATAAATCCAACTCAGCATAAGTGACAGAATCAGATAACACTTCTCAAAATCCATTTCTCCCCTATGTCTCATATCTTGGAATATGAGAGACTTACATACAAACCGGACATATTGTCAGATGGACGATGAGCAGGCGAACAGTTTGATGGGTCATTTGCCTTGTCTCGGACACGCAGGAAAGCAGAAAAATAGATCTCGTGAACCGTTCAGTGTACACTTTCATAATTCATATCTAATCAATCCAGTTGAGGCATCCACCCCTATCTCCACGCCCTAAGCGGAGATTGGTCCTTGACTTCAGAGCCACCCCCTGCTGGCGACTACAAAATAGGCTGTCAGGCCTAAGAAAGGAAGTTGAAGATGTCTCCCATTTTTAACATCAATACCACCTGGGGGAGACCCATGCCTCTTCTGCTCTGAAACTTGATCTGCTTACATCCAAGGCTTAATGGCAAGTACCTTAACCCTTTAACCTCTCTCTGTTATCTCTTTGCTGTGCTGTTATTCTCTGTATATTTATATATATATCTTAGTTACATCTTTTTTCTGTAAATATATTTATTGCACCCGTTTGACCTTTTAGTAATAAACATTTCTTTCTGAAAGTGTTGAACTGTTTCTATAGCTCTGTATTGCAACTTACGAATCCATGCCTCTAAAGAGAACGCTACGGTTTGTTTAACCCTCTGTATAACCGGCCTGTGTTATGACCGTGTTATGCAGACGATTATTTCAATCATTATAGTGTTTTAGCTGAGATCGCCAAGTTTCCTATTTCTCTGACAAAAAGGAGGTGGTGACAGTGTGAAGGGTTAATTTCGTAATTAACCTGACCAAGTAACAATCGCTCAGGCTGCCGGTACATCGATCTGTGGTCCATTAGCTGGAAAATCGTTGTGCAGGGTGCAGCTGGATGTGGCATTGTTACGCATGTGACATCGCGGTTTTAGATTGGCTAGTCCTTCGGTCACGAGTTTGGTGAGAAGGGCTGGGGTCTGATGCCGCATTCGTCACATATTGAATGTCACGATCGTGGGATCGTCGCATGTTGGTGGCAGCGATCTTGCGATCGTGACAGCTATAACTTTCATGTAATCCAGTTTCCACATATTGGGATTTTTGTTTAGCAAAGACATGTAGCAGAATACATTTTGGCCTAAATTTATGATGAAACTTGATTTTTTACATTTTTATACTGGACATGTTTAATAGCAAACAGTCAAAAATATTGTTTTTTTTCTCAAATTTGACAGTCTTTTTTTATTTAGAGCACAAAAAATAAAAACAGCACAAGCGATCAAATACCACCAAAAGAAAGCTCTATTTGTGGGGAAAAAAGGACGTAAATTTTATTTGGGTGCAGTGTTGCATGACTGCACAATTGTCAATTAAAGTAACGCAGTGCCGTAACGCAAAAAATGGCCTGTCAGGAAGGGGGGTAAATCCTCAGGATGGCAAGTGGTCAGCAGGAGCAGAGTTCAGGTGGAAGATGGAGTGAGAGGCTGGGATGCAGGAGCCTGGGGTGGGGGAGCAGAGGGAAGGGGCCTGCCTACAGGCTTGATATGGAAGGAAGGATTGCTTAACCTCATTGGTCCCCAGAGAGAGGACAACCTGTAGATCCAGGGAAAGAGCCAGCCCCGCAGAAGTCCTAAAGGCAGCCACCTACCCAACAAGCCTGCAGAAGAGGAATAGTAAGTAATCCTACACCCCCTGGGCCAGACAAGGGGAGAGGGCATTCTGGTGTGAAATTTGACTAGCCCCAATCTAGGACTGTGCATTTAAAGCAACAGATTCTGGGACCCCTTGCACAGGGATTCCCTCAATACAGCTGGATGAGAGGAGGATTCAGCTGGGGTCTGGGGTGGTATGCCAGGAGGGCTGGAGAGCTTTTCAAGAAGAGATTTTGCTGTCATGGACTTGAACATAGTTTTTAAGGCGTTGTCCTCAGTTGCAATTCCTTTCGGCATCCCATACACTCCTCAACCCCATCCAAGTTCAATACTCCTTAATAAAACCTAAAAAACAAGCGCAGTGACTGTTTGCTGTCTCCAATGTGCAAATGTGCAAGAGGGTGCGTGTTGCCTGGCTGTGGAGGACTATTGGGGGACCCAAAACTCAGCAACTCCTAAGGAGCTAGTGCTACATTTATAATATAAAAATACAATTCATTTTAAATAGCTTTCCCAGTCATAACCTCAGAGGAAGTATCCAGCAGCACTTTTAAATAAAAGCCAGCAGGGGGAACACGTGAACATCTAAAGACCAAATAGTCTATACCACATGTAAAAGGAGAGAAATACTTGGCACAAGGAAAGAATGAAAAAGAATCAAGCATGTAGCCCAAGAGAGAAACAGCAGTCTGATTTTGGGAAGACACTGCTGCAACAGGAACATTAGGACAGGTCTGTCCTGAAGACAGAGAACTGTGACAGTCCTGTGGTAAAATAGGGATTTGCAGGGAAAACGTTCTTTGCAGAGGCAGCTTTCATTGGAAAGTTCAGTTTAGTGACAGAGTTTAATAATTGCAATTCTTAGACATTAAGGGTTCATGTTGACAGTCATTACTTTCAAACACTGAGTGTGCTATTTAAATGCAAATGCATGTGTAACACTCTCTGGTGTACTTAGCCTGTACTGAGTCAATGAGTTTACTTGAGTGAGTGAGGCAGGAGGGCTCTACAGGTCAGGCCTCTGGTACATTTCCCTGGTTCTAGAAGCTTGAAGAAGTTTCTAGAAGTTTCCGCCACCCCCCTCTGCCAATCCCTCCACTGGCTTCCGATTGCCCAACGGATCAAATTCAAAATGCTAACATTGATGTATAAAGCTGTCCATAACACTGCCCCAAACTACATCACTGACCTGATATCCAAATACCACCCAAAACGTACTCTCCGTTCCTCACAAGACCTCCTTCTCTCTAGTTCCCTGGTCACCTCCTCCCATGCCCGCCTCCAGGACTTCTCCAGGGCTTCACCCATCCTCTGGAACTCCCTACCCCAATCCATCAGACTATCACCTACTCTCCTCTCCTTTAGGCGCACCCTGAAAACCCACCTCTTCACCTCTGCTAATTGCTACTCTTCCTACCACTCCATCCCCCACAGCTATTCCTCCCGTACCACTATGCCCTCCCTCCTAGATTGTAAGCTCCAAGGAGCAGGGCCCTCGAACCACTCGTGTATCGCATTGTATTGTTATTGTACTGTCTCATGTATTGTCTCCCATTGTAATGTACAGTGCTGAGCGAACTGTTGGCGCTATATAAATACTGTATAATAATAATAATAGAAGCCAGTGGGTGGAGGTCAGAAGGTGCTGATCTGCATATTTATGGGAATCTGGTCAATCCCCAAGCAGGAGGCTTGGCAAGGTGACCTAATCAGCCCATAAATATGAGAGAGCCTGGCCAACTGGGGAGTCAGGTGAAAGATGGAGTGCCAAGGTGTGCTGCTGTGTAGCCTGGAAGGTGACCCCGGAGAAGGGGAGGGGATCAAGAGCTCCTTACAGAGCCTCTGTTACTGATTCGTCAACAGACTAGTGCCACTCTGGAAGGAGTAGAAAGTCCAGGATCCATCATGTATGTACAGAATTTAAGAAGTTTGTCCTCAAGGTTGCTGTTTTCAAGTTGGGCATCCCATATACCCCTAGACCCTATCCAAGTTGTTTCCCCTAAATAAAAACAAGAACAAACCAATGGATTGGTTACCGAATCTGAATGGAAGTTGAAAAATGCATGTTGCCTGGCCATGCAGGAAAAAAGGAGAACCCAAAACCACCAGCTCTTAAGGGGGTTGCGCTACACTTGCTTTCGACTGGCAAAGCATGAAAAGAAAAGGCTGTGATTTACCTGCTCTGCCAGCAGTTCAAATACACCTCATTGGAACATGCTGCATCCAAAGAAATGCAGAGCAACCCAAAGCAGGTCAAAAACAGCTTGTGAATTGCAATTTGGAATGCCTTGATGAGATTTTGCTGACTCGCATTTGATGTGCCTTCCAAAGTCAGAAAAATAATGCCTGCTGACAGGAACTCTTAACCACATGCTGACAGGAGTAATATAAATATATATATATACACACACACATACATATACATACACACACACACAACACACTATACAGTGGTAGGCCATGCGTGCCCCCTACCTGGAAATGCAAAATCACATATAAATACACGTGATTTTGCACACCCGTGCCACCCTATAGCAGTATTTCTGCTATAGGGCAGTCGGGAAGGAGTTATTTTCTACAAATAAATATCTGAAAAGTGTGCATTTGTATTCAGCCCCCTTTACTCTGATACACCTAACTAAAATCCAGTGGAACCAACTGCCTTCAGAAATCACCTAATCAGTAAATAAAGGCCACCTGTGTGTAATTTAATCTCAGTATGAATACAGCTATTCTGTAAAGCCCTCAGTGGTTTGTTAGAGAACATTAGTGAACAAACAGCATCATGAAGGCCAAGGAACACCACACCAGACAGGTCAGGGATAAAGTTGTGGGGAAGTTTAAAGCAGGGTTAGGTTATAAAAAAATATCCCAAGCTTTGAACATCTCATGAAGCACTGTTCAATTCATCATTCAAAAATGGAAAGAGAATGGCACAACTACAAACCTACCAAGACATGGCCGTCCACCTAAACTGACAGGCCGGGCAAGGAGAGCATTAATCAGAGAAGCAGCCAAGAGGCCCATGGAAACTCTGGAGGAGCTGCAGAGATCCACAGCTCAGGTGGGAGAATCTGTCCACAAAACAACTATTAGTCGTGCACTCCACATATCTGGCCTTTATGAAAGAGTGGCAGGAAGAAAGCCATTGTTGAAAGAGAGCCATAAGAAGTCCCATTTGCAGTTTGCGAGAAGCCATGTGGGGAACACAGCAAACATGTGGAAGAAGGTGCTTTGGTTATATGAGACCAAAATTGAACTCTTTGACCTAAAAGCAAAACGCTATGTGTGGTGGAAAACCAACACTGCACATCACTCTGAATACACCATCCCCACCGTGAAACATTGCAGCATCATATTGTGGGGATGGTTTTCTTCAGTAGGGACAGGGAAGCTGGTCAGAGTTGATGTGAAAATGGATGGAGCCAAATACAAGGTAGAAGAAAACCTGTTAGAGTCTGCAAAAGTCTTGAGACTTGGGCAGAGGTTTACCTTCCAGCAGGACAATGACCCTAAACATACAGCCAGAGCTACAATGGAATGATTTAGATCAGGGGTCTCCAAACTATTCAAACAAAGGGCCAGTTTACTGTCGTTCAGACTTTGTGGGTGGGGGGGGGCAGATTGTGGCCAGTGGGGGTAGAAAATTCCCCAGGCCCAGCATCAATGAAAATAAACATGGCATCAGGGTTGGTGGTCAGTAGGAGGAGTAATGCCCCATCATTGGTATTAGTTGGAGGAATAGTACCCCATCATTGCCTTGCCTTGTTGTTTGTATCAGTGGGAGGAATAGTGCCCTATCATTGATACTAGTGAGTGGAATAATGCCCCATCAATGATATTGGTTGGAGGAATAGTGCCCCATCATTGATATTGGTTGGAGAAATAGTGCCCCATCATTGATATTGGTTGGAGGAATAGTGCCCCATCATTAGTGTCAGTGACATAAATTATGCTCCACTATTGGTATACGTGAGAGGAATAGTGCTGGATAAAGAATAGCCAAGGGCTACATCTGGCCCTCTGGCCACAGTTTGGAGACCACTGGTTTAGATCAAAGCATATTCATGTGTTAGAGTGGCCCTGCCAAAGTCCAGACCTAAATCCAATTGAGAATCTATGGCAAGACTTGAAAATTGCTTTTCACAGATGCTCTCCATCCAATCTGACAGAGCTTGATCTATTTTGCAAAGAAGAATGGGTAAAAATTTCACTCTCTAGATGTGCAAAGCTGGTAGAGACATCCCCAAAAAGACTTGAAGCTGTAATTGCAGCGAAAGGTGATTCTACAAAGTATTGACTCAGGGGGGCTGAATACAAATGCACACCACACTTTTCAGATATTTGTAAAAAATTTTGAAAACCATTTATCATTTTCCTTCCACTTCACAACTATGTACCACTTTGTGTTGGTCTATAACATTAAAATCCCCAAAAAATAAATTTACGTTTTAGGTTGTAACATGATAAAATGTGGAAAATTTCAAGGAGTATGAATACTTTTTCAAGGCACTGTATATATTTATATGAAAACGTATACATACTTACGTACATGCAAGTCAAACCGGGACTTTTAATTTTACAGGTATAACAAATTTGAATGGTGTACACATTTCAAAGATGGCCATATGGCTTGTCAGTGATGATCCCAGCCGATGTGGTTCCCAGCCCACAGTAGTCATTTCTGTGAATATTTAGCGCATGGAATGCCTGATCCTGGATAATCAATGCATAACCTGTTGTGAAATTGCACAAGACACTAATCTTTTTGTGGGAATGGTAAACACAATGATGATGAAGTAAAACAGGCTGTCCTAGAGTGGTTCAGGCATACTGACAAATCTTTCTATTCCAAAGATTTCCAGGCATTGGTTAAATGCTGGTATAAATGTATAAATGTAGCAGGGCAGTATGTGAAAAAAGAAATGCAATTTCCACTCCTTTAAATTTGTTATTTTATTATATAAACTCAAAAGTCTTGGTTTGACTTGAATGCCCCTTGTATATTGTCACTTCCTATTTCAGAACGGATATTCCCTGGCTGTTACAGCCAGGAAAGCAGCTGATCAAGCATGATCTGTGCTTGATCAACTGTTCTGGAAGACGGGAGACATTGGGGGTTTCCATAAAGAGTACCTGTCACTGCACAAAACTATCATATAGGCGTCCTGTTAGTCGTGTGAAAGCAATGAGGTTGAATGAAAAAAAAAAGTGTAAAAAAAGTTATAAGAATGAAATTAAAAAAAAGATAGCAAAAAACCTTTTTTTAAAAGCACCTGCACACCTACATACTATGGTCCTGCATGCATATGAAAACAACAATTTCACCACACACGTGAGATATCGCAGGTTAATATAAGGGAGAGCCATAATTGCAATGAAAGCAATAATTCTAGGGCCATCATTCACAAAAACTCTACAATGACAGCCTATAAAGGCTTTTAAAGTGTCATCTATGAAAACTTTTAGGCACCATAGTTGTTGCCATCTCTCAGGGTGCACACAATTTTAAGTCTTGACACGTTTGGTATCTAAATACTCTATGCAACCTCATCTTTTATATTTTACCCAAAAACTTGGTATTATATTGTGTGCACTAAAATTAATTTTGGTGTATATTATTCTCCATAAAATTTGCGTTTGATAAATGGCTGCACAAATATTGTGTTACATAATTATTCTCCGAGGTCTTTGTTTTAAAAACATATATAATGTTTGGACGTTCTAAGTTCTAAGAGCCATGTGTATACACAATAATATGCCATATTCTTGTGTAGCCCTGACTGGCACAGAAAGAATCTGATTGGCATTATACATGTTTTCCCACGAACGCAGTAAGTGCATCTGACTTCCAGTGAGGCTGATATATTCTTCGAGACATGGGAGCAAATGAAGGGGACAAAATTTTTTTTTTTTTAATGTATTCATGAACATTTTTCCCTTGGCTAGCTGTCCCACCCACCACTGGAGCCCAAAGGAAGACCCAGTGACAAGCAATGACATCACCAAGATTTTCCATGGAACACTGCATTACAAACAATTTTTATGGAGCATTTTGTAGCAGGGTCAGAAGCCCAGGAACTTATTAACCTCCCTAGCGGTCTGATTATGTCAGTATTTCTGTGCTCAAAGCGGTACATTTTTTTGCATGGAAATATGTTTTTTTATTGTAGGCCTGTAATTCTTAGGAATAACTCATTGAAATCTGTCCGAACAAGAGTCTAGTAAACATCCCGGGTATGATAAAATTTGAAACACGAAATCATAAATTATAATATAATAAATATTCATAAAAAATAATATAATAATAATACATTTAATTCAATAACGCAATTAAACCAAAAACACTGACATTTGAAATAAAGTGCCAAGTTCGCACATTGCTGAGCTCAGTCGCAGAATCATTTTCAGTGTCTGCTGGCAAATTTCCCAACAAATCATTATCACTGAATTCTGCAAGTGGTTCTAATTTACTATCGCTGTTCTCTAGCTGGTCTAAAACCACTTTTGACCTAAAGGGACGCTTTTTGGAGGCCATGGACGTTTCTCAGTTTCCATGCAGAAAGAACAGTAAAAATGCAGGCAGGGCACAGGACAGAGCACTAGGGACAAAATGTATGTGAAATGGTTTGATACAGTAATGTAATACTATCAGATTTCAGTGTTTTGAATTTCCTGCCGATTCCGTCCCCCGTACGTCCCGACACTCGCAGGGACCAGAACCCGGAAGACGGATGCTGGCATCGGCCAGAGGACATAACCGGGGATGCTGCAGGGAGGACATCGCGGGAGCGCAGGACAAGGTAAGTGCTGGAGGGATCCCAGAGCAACGCTGCAGTGTAATCCTGAGTGTAGCTCGGGGTTACCGCTTCTGGTACTGAAAGTTACCCCGAGCTACACTCGGGAATACCGCCAGGGAGGTTAAATAAAACCCTGGCCCTTGCTGTCATTAAATCTCCTTCCTGACCCACATGCAACCACTTAAAAGGATAAGTTCACCTTTATATAAAAAATAATAAATGCACATTTTTTTTGCATGTATTATTTTTTGTTGCAGGAGCCTGTAAAGCATAGCACCAATGATCATGCGGTATGCAAACACGGCTAAACTGACATTTTTTAACCTATGTTTTCCAGCAGTCAGTTTCCATTGTTCAGAAGATTTTTCCAAAGGCCCCGTGTACATGAGCCCTAAGATGATAATACATTTAGTGACCTATCGTGAAATATATGACACAGATATAGTAAACAATGATATAAAGGAGTCCAGTAAAATGAATCCGTGAAACGAATAGGTGACTTCCAGTGATGGTGAATGATATTCCTTTATATGCACTCACCAGAAGTGCATATAAAATGGGCATGAACAGCTATAAACTTTGCTTTCCTCCCCAGGCAGGTCAGGCTGTAAACCAATCAGACATAGGACCATGAAAGCCTCGATGTATCAGATAGGGATGATGACAACAAAACAGCATTCAAACCTTCCAAAGTGAACTCGGTGGGAATCCTGAGAAGGTCAGCTCCCAAAAGAGCCACAGAAAATCGGCTAATAGTGTAGTATTTTATTAAGCAATTAGGTACATCCAGGTGGAGAACAGCAATGTAAAACAATAAAACCGGTGCACCACAAAGCGTGTGAATGCCCTACCATGCATTGCATTTACAAAGAATGATACTGTTAGAATTTTAGGTCTATTGTGGTGCGTTGGCAGTAAATTTTAATAATTGGCTGCCCTAATATAACATACGTTCGCGCACAGCATAGAACCGCACAGGTACAAAATAGGGCCTGTATGGTTAAAGTTATACCATGACAACAGTCTCTTTTCAGTCTCTTTTAACATGGCAGCAATTTCTAGTAGTCTCTTGTAATATGAAAGCAATGTTTAGAAACAGGACCAGCTCTGTGCATCCTTTTCATGACATTCTCTTGGACCGTGCAGTACATTTTTCTAATATGGTGACTTGTCTCAGCAGGGCAGTAGAAATGTCAGTTTCTGGGCTGGGTTGCAGACACAAACACTGCAGACTGGGTCACATTACAGGTACACATTGGTCTAAAATAATTTGCATGTTAAGGGTGCAGGCAAGGCTGCTGTTAGAAACCACGGGCCCCCATACAGCCAACCTGACAGGGCCCCCCTCCTCTAAGAAAAAAAAAAAACATGCAGTTTATTATGCTTCAGATATAAATGAATACAGTGAGTGATTGGTACCGATCACACACTTTGTTCATTCAGGAAAGCAAGGCGCTGGTAAATGTGACATTCACCGGACCCTTTCCCCACTCTCCATTCTGAAGGATCCTATTGTGTACTTGCAGCTGCTGGTGGAAGAGAGAGGAAAGAAGCCGGCAGCACTGCGGGGGTGGGGCACACAGGGGGGCCTAGGCAGCATGGGGAAACATATGGTGCACAGGGAGGGTGATGGGCGCGGTGGGGGACAATTACTGTAACAGATCCCCTATATGGCTCTATGCAGCAGCTGAAGGCCAGCAGCAGGGAGAGGAGAAGAAGCCAGCTTTCAGCTGCTGCAGAGAGCCATACAGGCAATCAGTTACAGTAATTGCCTCCCCCCACACCGTGTCAATCACCCTCCGTGCCCACATCCGATTCAGCCACCCGCCTTGGCCCCCCTGCTGGCCTGGGCCCCATACAGGTGGACTGGTGGTACCAAGAACCAGCAAACACAAATGCTCCTGCGCTTGGGGATGGACTCGATGCAGGCTACAACCACATTAAGAATGTCCTGGAACATGCACACCTTGCTGCCCTCAAATAGACCGGGGAAATCCAAATATACTGAATGAGGAAAGACAAAACAGAGGGCGCACAGGCCTAGTGCATTACCATAAAAAATGTTTAATAAAAAATAAAGTAGGTGTTGTACTCACAAATGACAATATAGTCAAGGCACATCATAAAAGAACAGCTGGGTCAACACTGCGCTGAGTAACAGTCCGCAATAGGGAGTGTAGACATCCAAAAGGCTGACGCATTTCGAGGACTTGCCTCTTCCTCAGAGCCACTGACTGGTGGTACCCCCTTATCCATAGCCCTGGGTGTAGGTCTATAGAAACAGACCCTCTCGGTTTGTTCCATGAAGTTATCTTTCTGTGCTTTGTAGTTTGTATGTTCTATGACACTTAATATTAGCACTTAATATTAGTACACTTAAAGTAAAAAGGATACCGCTATTGTTATGTACAAATGCTTATTTCAGTAAATAAATGCTCTGAATAATTCTACATTTTATAGATGTCACATCTTATCTGAATGTCTGCACCCAAATAAACTCAAGAGAGCTTTGGTAACAACGCCAGTCAGGAAATAGCCAGACCAAGTCATAAAATATGTATTATGCAAACACAGGAAATTAAACATTACAATATTAATTTATTGAAGGATATAATAAAAGGAAAGAATGTCACTAAGATAATAAATGAATAGGACAGAAGTTATAGCATCCTTTTTGACCTGCACTTATTTTATTACATTCATTTGTCTCTGGTTTTCAGAAGTCAATAACTATAAAATGTGCAGACTTAGCCGTCTGCAGTGAAGTACACGTAGGAGACTGACATCCAGCAAACAGATGGGTTGATTTATTGAAGGTAAATAAATAAACTGTGTACTTTGCAAGTGCAGTTACAATCATTTTCCTGTCATGTGCAAGCAAAAATTCATTTTTTTTTTAATTTTCCTTGCACCTGATTGGATGTTCTTTATAATGCGAAACCAAATTCAGAAAACTCTAGGGAAAATTTGCAACTGTTCTTCCAAAGTGCACAGTCTATTTGCGTGTAGTAAATTCATCCCACAATCTGTGCTTTTATTGTGTCTGTTATGTCTGGGGAATTAACCGCTTCCCGTCTGCCCTATAGCAGAAATACTGCTACAGGATGGCATGGGTGTGCAAAATCACAGATATATACAAGTGATTTTGCATTTCCGGGTAGGGGGCGCGCAAGAGGCGTTTGTGTGCCCTACCTGCACCGCCGTTCACAGCTGTCAATCACCAGGTCCTGGCCAATGATTACTCACCAGCGCCCAGTGATTACCGAGCATCTCTGACGGAGGGGCGTGGAGAACTGTTTGTAAACAAAACAGCTCTCCCTGTCAGCTCGTGCACACTGGGGATGTCAGTAACACCAAGTCAGTTCCCCCCCAGTGTTAGAATGCCCGCCGTAGTCCCGCTATAAGTTGCTGATTGCTGCCATTACTAGTAAAAGTTTAAAAAAAATTAAAAATCCCAGTATATTTACTGCCATTTGTAAATGCTATAACTTTCATGTAGACCAATTAACTTACATGTATTGGGATTTGTTTTAGCAAAGATGAAGCAGAATACATTTTGGCCTAAATTTATGATGAAATTTGATTTTTTTAATTTTTTTTTACTGGACATGTTTAACAGCAAAAAGTCAAAAATACAGTTTTTTTCTCCAAATTGTCGGTCTTTTTTTTATACTGCAAAAAATAAACACACAAGCAATCAAATACCACTAAAAGAAAGCTCAATTTGTGGGAAAAAAGGATGTAAATTTAATTTGGGCGCAGTGTTGCATGACCGCGCAATTGTCAGTTAAAGTAATGCAACGCCGTGACACAAAAAATGGCCTGATCAGGAAGGGGTAAATCCTCAGGAGGGCAAGTGGTTAACTAAACCTCCTGCGCCATTATATTTAGAAGTGGCATGCACCACATTAACAGAGCAAATATACCCGCTTCAGGTCTATTTGTGCCAGAGTGAAACAGAAATTATTGCAGGTCTGCAACCAATTAACAGAGGGAATATGACCGTTATCCATATAGAAAACTGCTGCAGATTCCAGCTAGGTCTTGTTGTGGGAGATGTGAGCAATCAGCAGACAGCTCATATACCTCTCTCTTCCCATGCAGTCATTACACAGGACAAGCAGAGACTGCACGGGGTTAACAACCCTCCTTCTCCCTCCGCTAGGATCTGAGTGGAGATGGCTGTGAGATCACCTCTCCATTTTCTATCCTGTGTGCTGTGCATGTCACAGCCACAGAACAGAGAACGGATCACTCCTAATTAACAAAGCGGCTTGCATCACTTTTGTTATTTAGGAGCAACATGTGCTCCAGGTTCAAAATTTAGAAGAGTTGTGCAAGCTTGTGATTTCCACTTGTAGGTTTGCGTGGGGTAGTAGGAGGGTGACACTTCTTCTATGTTCCCCTCCTTGTTGGGCGCCAAGTATGGGTCACATAGGAGGCTGACCCCAGGGTGGGTTCTTCTAGGCTACACCAGCACCTTGAGCAGGGTCCCTGCCTCACATATGGGGTTTGCTTGGTCTTGTTCATCGTGTACACCTGAACTTCTAGCAGGGACACGCTGAGCTTATGTCCACTTCACCTGTCCAACGTATCTCCACTACCTCGCTCCCAGTAACAGAATGGAATCTCGCTGTGCACCTAGCGCTCCATGTGTGCACTTCTGTAACTGTTCCTCTGCCATACACAGGCTGGGAACCTCTGAGCTCTGATCCGCTTCTCTTGCTATGGGAGATGGACCACCAGGGGAGATATGTCAACACTCCCTCGCTACAAAAGGATGTCCCACCTGTCACAGGAACATGCTTAATGACAGGCTTCTTGAATAACTGATGGTTTCCGTTACACTTGGTAACCACTTGCTGTCTTCATACCCCAATGTGTTACTGACTCAGGTTATAGACCAGGGGTGTCAAACTGGCAGCCTTCCAGATGTTGCGAAACTACAAGTCCCATCATGCCTATGGCTTTGGGAGTCATGCTTGTAACTGTCAATCTTGTAATGCCTCATGGGACTTGTAGTTTGGCAACAGCTGGAGGGCCGCCAGTTTGACACTCGTGTTATAGACTACTTACATACACTCATTTAGTGACTTTAGACCAAGCTAAAGGCAAGGTTTAAAGGCTTTAATTAAAAATTCATACAAAACATAACAGAATTCCAAGTGCAATACAGCTCTTTCTCTATGTCCCTATTCCCTATCTCAGGTTTGTGTGCTGCCCTAGAGTACCTGCATAGGTAGAGTCTACTCATGGCACAGTCCATGGTTGGCAGAATCCAGAAGATGGTATCTTCAGAGCGGACTAGCAGCCCCCCTACATCCTGGATGACTTTGGAAGGCTGGTAACCTCGGACTGCAGCATTGTTGGTGACATGCAGCTCACAGGCCAGGAACTCCGAAATCCAGAAATCTCACAGCATAGGACTTAGATACCCCATCGACTACTGCTCTATAGGCACAGGACCAGTGGGTTGGACCCAAGAAAACCTACCAAAGAAAACCAGGGAAATAACATTAACACTAACCCTCACGTTCGGAGAAGCACCTATCCAGGCTATGATAAGCAACCTGCTTACATGCTCATTATGTTTATAAAGTGAGTAGGATGGCTGGAATTGCAGCTGCGTTTCTACCCACTGGCTGGATGTCACAGTGGTATCCATTCAGAGTATTACATAAAATGCAAACCTAAACTAATGCATGCTGGAGCTGGGAGGGTGTGGTTTTGCATAGAGCAGCCCTGATTCTCTTCTTGGGTCCTCTGCTGGCGCCCCTGATCCCTCTCCCTCCTGCTGAATGCCCTCAGAGCAAGCCACTTGCTCTGGGGGCATTTGTGCGTGCTCGCTCCCAAGCTCTGCTCTGTGTGTTTTTAACCACTTGCCCTCCTGAGGATTTACCCTCCTTCCTGACCAGACCATTTTTTTTGCGTTACGGCGCTGCGTTACTTTAACTGACAATTGCGCGGTCATGCAATGCTGTGTCTCTGCCAATGAGGAAAGCGAGACCCAGGAGAGTTGAGACTTCTGTGCACATCAGTGGAGTGAGATCAGACTCAGGTAAGTATTAGGGGGGCTGTGGGGGGAGCTACACACAAGGTTTTTTACTTTCATGCATAGAATGCATGAAGGTTGGTTAAAAACCTTCAGCATGTACATCCACTTTAATCAGTATCTAAAGCAAATCTGTCACTGTACCAAAGTTCTTGAAATACATTGTTGCTGTATTGTCTCCTGTCATATTGTAAAGTGCTGAGTAAACTGTTGGCGCTATATAAATCCTGTATAATAATAATAATAATAATAATAATAATAATAATAATAATAAAATAAGGTGTAACTGTAAAAGAATAAAGCAGATACTGCACTGTCTGCCTTCACCATTGAATACAGCTATGTTGTGGAATCATTTTTTTGGCTTGCTTTTTGACTGGTGTTCTGCTTTAGGCTGCTATGTGTTTTTTTAGTTCAACAAACACTAGAATGTGTTCTAGTTCCAGATGCAAAGACACATAGATACAGAGACTCTTCCAAATTTAAATGGTGTGATGTAGCAGGATAACTCTAGAATAATGTCCTGCGTCTATTTACAACTTCTTTGTCACATGGCACAAGACTGAGTCATGTCTTTTCTTCAAATGTGTACCTTGTTCACAATGACAGGAAAAAGTTATCTAATCTCAAGGGGATGCATGACACCAACATATGGACAGCAACATCACAACATTATGTGACGTGATGACGCAAACACTTTAAACATCAAACACATGGTAGGAGTCACTGACTGAACTTCCATCTAACTCTGATAACATTGTACCACACTGAATTGGACATCTGCAACTATTAGCAAATTATGGGACAGCCTAGGCTCCCGTGCACATTGCTGGATCGAGAGAGGGCTCAGGTGAGAATTAGGGGGGCTGGGGTGAAAGCAGCACACAGAAGGCTGAAGATTATAAACCTTCAGCCTTTACAACCACTTTAAGTCTAAATCATTGTATTACTAAAGCAAGACTAACCTAGCAATAAACAGAACTAGTAATGAATAGTATTAACAGTAATGAAAAATCCCGTAGTAGTTCCACTGCAGTCAATAGTCAGTAAATGTCTCAGAGTGTGCTCTGTATAGACACTATATTGCCAAAAGTATTGAGGCACCCCTCCAAATCATTGGATTCAGGTGTTCCAATCACCTCCATGGCCATAGGTGTATAAAAGCAAACACCTAGGCATGCAGACTTCTTCTACAAACATTTGTGAAAGAATAAGTCGCACTCAGGAGCTTAGTGAATTCAAGCGTGGTTCTATGATAGGTTGCCACCTGTGCAATAAGTCTATCCGTGAAATTTCCTTGCTACTAAATATTCCACGGTTAACTGTTAGTGGTATTATAACAAAGAGGAAACAACTGGGAACAACAGCAACTCAGCCACGAAGTGGTAGGCCACATGAAATGACAGAGCAAGGTCAGCGCATGCTGAAGTCACCAACTGTCTGCAGAGTCAATAGCTAAAGACCTCTAAACTTCATGTGGCCTTCAGATTAGCACAACAACCGCGCGCAGAGAGCTTCATGGAATGGGTTTCCATGGCTGAGCAGCTGCATCCAAGCCTTATATCACCCAGTGCAATTCAAAGCGTCAGAAGCAATGGTGTAAACCTCACCATTGGATTTTAGAGCAGTGGAGATGTGTTCTCTGGAGTGATGAATCATGTTCCTCTGTCTGGCAATCCGATGGACATATCTGGGTTTGGCGGTTGCCAGGAGAACGGTACTTGCCTGACTGCATTGTGCCAAGTGTAAAGTTTGGTGGAGGGGGTACTATGGTGTGGGTTGTTTTTCAGGGGTTGGGCTTGGCCCCTTAGTTCCAGTGAAGGGAACTCTTAAAGATGTCAGCATACCAAGACATTTTGGACAATTTCATGCTCCCAACTTTGTGGCAACAGTTTGGGAATGGCCCCTTACTGTTCCTACCTGACTGCGCACCAGTGCACAAAGCAAGGTCCATAAAGACATGGATGAGCGAGTTTGGGTGGAGGAACTTAACTGGCCTGCACAAAGTCCTAACCTCAACCCAACAGAACACCTTCGGGATGAATTAGAGTGGAAACTGCAAGCCAGATCTTCTCGTCCAACATCAGTGCCTGACTTCACAAATGTGCTTCTGGAAGAATGGTCAAACATTCCCATAGACACACTCTAAATGCTTAGCTGTCAGCAATCCTTCTGTCTCTGCATTTAGGGTGACTCCGGTCCTCAGCACTCCAGTCCTCAGGCTAAAGAGGATCAGTACACACACAGCAGCCAAGATGTGCATTCTGCAGTCACCTCCACTAAGAGGAAGATCTCTCCTTGAAAGCCTGGAGGAAAACTACTCCTTTCCCCTCCTTTTAAGAGTCTATATTTGGGGGCTGTAATCCATCACTCCATTTTCTCCTATACAAGATCCTCTTCCAAGACTACATTTCCCAGCGTTCTGTGCAGCTTGCATCAAAGCCTCTCAAATTGTTCATGCCCACTGGCTCCCTCTGCTGTATGGATGCTGAATGGCATTGAAGACCAGAATAAGAGTCTTATATAGGCACACAAAGCAGCTGCAGCAAAGTGTCTTCATAGTTGCACTCTCTCTCTCTAGCCATAGTACTTTTATTTATACAGATATGTACATCAGATCTAGATGAAAGAGGATCAGTGGGATTTGATTCAAAGGGTGGACTATCCCTCTAATTAGGGAACAATTAGGAACAAAGGAGCCATAATTGTATGGCATTTGGTAAAATAAAAAAAATTACTAGCTATTCATGGTTGGATCACTTTTCTGAAGTATTGGACAGGTGTGAAGGAGACGTTATGTTGTCTCCATGCAATTAGCACAGCAACATGGCATGCAAATAATTATGTAAATGTATACTCTGGCATAAATAGATATAAATACTCTAAGTTGAATAACAATGGCCTTAGAAGAAAAAAAGTCCCTTTAACAAGAGATTGCAACTTGAGCCCTGCAATGTTTAAAGTTCCTGATATGGTGGTATCCGCTGTCTTCTGCTAGTAATAAGCATAAACAGATAAGCCTGGGTACTACTTAAAGCAAAGGTCTCCTGGTAACTGAGGTGTAAAGGTGTCTGCATGTAGTGTCTCTAGAGTGATGACAGAAAGAGATTGGGCTTGTGCCCGCTCACCAATCCAATGGATAGCATGGCCTCCTAGAAACAAGAGTTCTTACCCAGGCTGTTTGCAGGGATGTGCAGAGTTACCTCCTGATGGCCTATCAGCACGGTGAGCAGAGATGTCTGTGTGAAGTCCGGACAGTGACAGTCCCTTTGCAGAGAAACTGATGTGATCCTGGCGCGGCAATCGGCATCAGCGTTGTGCTGAACTGATGTATAGAATCCTGCAACAGTAGCCTACTAAGCTAACTCTGGAGGAGAAAAGCAGTCCCCCTGTGTTCAGTTCTGAATCTCACGCTAAGAGAGTGAGCCAGTTCCTTGCTGTAGAATATATCTGCCTTCCCAGCATCCTTCTCGTTCTTCAGCTCTCTGGTAGTTGTAGTTCAATCAGCACCCAGGAATACAGGATGTATTGGTTATAGGACTACAGGTCCCAAGATACTTTGCTGTCAGAAAAACTGAATCCACTTTGCTAACAGAAAGCTATGTAGCAGTCCCAGTACTGGGCACTAGGGAGAAAAAAAGGCTTAACCATAGTCTCACCTGTAAGCATCCTTGAATGGCATAATGATATAACTAGTGCCTGGCTACATACTGTATGTGTAGATGCCACAGAATTAAGTAAAAATAAAAGAAAATAAAACTGCTAGATGTCAGTAGGTGCAAAAATCTCCAAAATATGTTCTTCAAAAACTAGTAGATGCCAAGGAGTACATGGTACACCAGACACAAGCCACTGGTTCTATAAACTTGAAAACCAATGAATGCCTATTGTGAAACATCTCGAAAGCAGGACCAACAGGACAGAGAAAACCATCAACGGAATTGTAACCTACAGTGACTGATGCCTGAATCTTTGAAACCCTGTTAGATATTTTGGACAGCACATATGGTGGTTGATATATTGTAAATAAAGTATATTTTTTAGATCATGATGCATACTGTAGTTTTTTTTTTTCTGTGGTGCGCTGTAACATAGTATATTAAGCATTTGTTGTAGTATACATTATACAAGCATTTGCTCTTTCACTAAGCTGGTGTTATGCAGCAATTGAATTCTCTTCTCTTGAGAAAACATTTTTTTCTCAAAGCTCCTCTCTGGTATAATTAAAACCCACCACTCTCAACCTCACCCCCAGCCCCCATCTCCCACCCATTCACTTTTTTTTTTTAATAACAAAACATGGAAAAAACCTTTTAACTTACTGGAGTCTGAACCAGTCGTGTTGCTTCCCATTTTCATGATGTTATCTAAAGACAGCAGCAATCTTCAGAATCCTGTGAGAACTCCTCCAACCGATCCAATGTGAACTGGCCATATCACCAGGCAACAATAAGGTTTTAATAACACTTAAAGCTGAAATACTGGCACATATTAAAAACAATTATTGCAGTTATGCATTCATTATGGAAACCAGCTCCATACTTCCCTGCTGCCATTTTATCTCTCCATATTATTCTTCCATCCCATCATTTGTTTTCTCCCTCTTTTCAATTCCTAGTATCCATTCCCTCATTTCTTCTCCTCCCCTTTTCCTTGACACTCTGTCTTTCATGTATCCCTTCAGCTCTTTGCCTCAATCTATTTTTTCGTTTTGCCCCTTTTCCTTTTCTTCTACCTTTCTTTTTCTTCCTTCCCTCCTTCCTCTTCTTCACTTCACTCTGTTGTCCCCATTATTTCTCCCCAATCCTCTTTCCACCTTCATGAAGATCTTCTCTTCCCTTCCCTTTCACATTTTCATTTATTTTTGCCTCTCCTTTTTTCCACATATTATTGACCATTATTTCTTTTATTTCCTTACATACTTTTATACCACTGTTTCATGTATTCATTTTATCTCTCCTTTATTTAGTTCCTTCTCTCCCTTGTTTACTTTTTTTCATCCTATTTTTCTTCTTTCCATGATTTCTCTCTATTTTTTCCATGATACCATTCTCTTTTTACCTCCTTTCCTTCAATTCATTTTTTCTTCTTCCTGTTTTCTCTCTCTCATTCTCTCCCTCTGTTAATTTATTCTCTCTCCCTGCCATCCCCTTCTTTCATTTCTCACATCTTCTTACATTTTTCACTCTGTTTCATCTCACCAACATTTTCTTCCCCTTTTTTTTTCTTGTGCTTTTTTCTGTTTTATTGCTTTTTCTACTCCTTGTTCCTTCCACCCCACCTGGCATTTACCTTCCTCATTTTTGTTCCTCCTTTTATTCCATCACTTTTTATATATTCCTTCCTTGCCTCCCTCTTTCTTGTATTTCTCACTCCCTTTCCCTCTCTTCTCTTCTTTTCTTCCTTCCACTCCTGCCATCTTATCCTTTATTATCTTCCTTTGTTTTGTTATTTCCCTTCTGTTTCCCACCTGTTCTTGCCCCTAAATTTTTCTCACTGGATCATCCCTTCCCCTTCTTGTTCATCCCATCTTTCATCCATGTATTACCTTTCTTCCTATTGTTCCAATTTTCCCTAGATTAGCCTAATTTCCTGGGTTTTTTCCACCTTCAGTTCAGCCATTCCTTTATTCCTTTCCTCTCTCAATTCCATTTCAACACTTGTTTTCCATGCTTTTTGCCTTCTCTTCCTTTCCTGTCTCCCTTCCTTTCTCTGCCACATCTATTCTGTATCCTTCCTTCATTTCATCCTTCCCCTTCATACATCTGTTTTCTGTTATCCTTCCCTTATTCAATTTCTTCTTCTCCTTCCTTGCCTCTTTTAACGCCCATCCTTCACATCACTTTCCTTCTTCCCTTTACTGAATTTCCTCGTTTTTGTTTGTACATTTCTCTTCTTTTCTGCCTCTTTTACATTCTTGCTTTATTCCATTCTTTTCTTTCTAATGTCCTTGTCTTCTCTCGCTTACCTTCCTCCACCCATTTCTTTCTCTCTTTCTTTTGTTTTCTATTTCTACCTTAAAAAGTAGAATTTCAGACTAAACTGAACTAGTCTTAAAAATGTTCCCTCCTTCCTAACACTTGTGCTTACTAATCTGTGTAAAAAAAAAGATTAAAGTATAAAGTAAAAGTATATTCTTTCCTATTTTCAACCAGCTCCGCTCCGGTAACATGATCCGGCTCCCGTGTCACCCAGTGGTGGCAGCAGGGCCGAGGAAGAAACAACAATGGCTAGGGCACGGGAGCCCATGGATGATGTTACAGCTCCAAGGCATTCCCAGCTGGGAAACAGGAAATTAAGGCTAATCTAAAGAAAAGGGGTAACATGGGAAGAAAGGTAATACATGGATGAAAGATGGAATGAATAAATGTAAGATAGGAAGAAGAGGAATGAAAGATCCAACAAGAAAAATGTAGGGGGCAAGAACAGTCGGGAAACAGAAGGAAAAGAACAAAGCAAAAGGAAGATAACGAAGGCTGCGATGGCAGGAGTGGAAGGAAGGATAGAAGAGTGGGAAAGGGAGTGAGAAATAAAAGAAAGAGTGAGGCAGGAAAGGAACACGGATAAAGTGATGGAAGGAGGAACAAAAATGAGGACGGCAAAGGTCAGGAGGGATGGATGGAACAAGGAGAGGAGAAAAAAAAGCAATAAAAAATGAAAAAAAAAAAAAACGGGGGGGGGGGGGGGTTATGGGTGAAAGATGATATAGAGAAAAAAAAGGAAGAAACTGTAGGAAAATGTGAGGAATGCAAAATACAAAAAGAGAAAAGCAAGGGAGAGAGAAGAGAAGGAGAAAAGGAATGAACACAGAGAGAGAGAAGGAAAAAGAGAAAACTAATATAAGGAAAGGAGGCAGAAACTAACTACATTTAGTCTGGAATTATACATTAACCTCTCCCTTCCATCACTCCTTTCCGTCTCTTCCTTCTGCCTTTTCCACTTTTCTGGATATTCTTCCCCTTTTCTTTCACTGTCTCCCACTATAAGGTGGCTCTTTCTGAGGCTGGCCACAACAATTCTCATTTTATTTGCCTTCTTGTACTGGTCTTTTTTTTCCTCAAAGTTTTAATTTAAATTATTCAGAGAAACAGTGTACATATGTTTCATGTATAACAGAATGAGATCAACAGGAATTAGTAACCAATCTTATTACAATTTCAAATCTTAGATTGTGAACAAACAATTAGTGCAATTTAAAGTAATTGTCAAAAAATAAAATATGAAGTAGTAAGAAAAAAAATAGACTAGTATAATTGACAAAAAGTATTAACGTAGAATATTTTGACCCTTCTACCTGAAATTAACTGGGGAATAGTCAGAGATTAGTACAAAGAAAAGAAAATTATGTACAGATAATCTTGCGTATCTTAACAACCAGGGCTTTAAATCAAACCTTGAATTGACATCTATTTAGGTGTAAGGCAATTGTGGGAAAGAGAAACCTCACATGCACAGCGTGTCTAAAATGTCTCGAATATATCCAGAGGTAAAGTTAAAAATAGCAAGTTTAGGGTTCACTTGTAAGGGGGGAGCAGCTATTGTCATCATCCGCTCAAAGTCAAGATCCCATAATAGCTTTAAAACTAATCTGAATATATAAAAATAATTCAGGCCCTCCAGTTTTTGTGAAAGAGAGTGGTCATCTCTTTGGCCATTGCCAGTTTCTTCCAAATTAAACAACAGCTAGAACCCACTATAATGGTCTTATCCAATAGCCAGAAGAGAGTAGGGGATGGCAGCTTACAGAAAGCATTTAGTCAATCTTCTAAGGTTTAATGCTAGTTTTTTTTTTTAAATCCAAACTTTTATTGTCAAGACAATGAACAGAGTTTACAGAATCAATAATATTACTGTACCAGCAGAATTATGCATAGGTAAAACAATGTGGATATGTAGATCCTGTAACATACAGAATAACTGAAGCAATGACCAATCATAGCAGGAGACACATGGATCCAAGGCTATCTTGACAACACATGACTTTTTCAATTTACTTTCTATACCTCCCAGTCTATATGTATACATAAATGGGGGAATGGAACAAAATCAAAATTAAACCAACATGAACAAAAAAAAAAAAAGAGAGACATCAGAGAAAACCATGGATACATGTGACATCCCCTAAAGGGGGGATAAGTGGAGCAACATGCCTGATATAACACATCACACCTGTAAGAGCCGGTCCGCTATCAACAAGACCAGGTGTATCTAGCCATCCCTGCCACACCTGTTTAATGCTAGTTTGAACATCTCCCAGTGCACTGCATGTGATGTTATTTTGTAGAATCCCCAGAGTTCCACCATAGGAAACCATCGGTAAATATAAATCTAACTTCTTTATAGGCAAGTATAAATCTAAATGTTTTAAAGGCAGTTTTAATATCCTACAGTACATTGCATGTGCATAATGCCAGGAGTTCCACCTTAAGATAAAAATAGTGAATATTTTACTACAAGCAGCTAATGATATACAGAGGATTTTTTATTTCTGTGCTCTAAATTCATACATATTCATGTATTGCCGAGAGGGAGTTGCCATTTCATAAAACAGCTATACAATTGCCTTATTCATTGCACATTTACACCCCCTCATAAGGAGAATACATTTTTCCAGCAGCAATAACTCTTGATCACTTGCTAGGTAAGTTTAGGTAAATCAAATGCCCAAGAATTCTACAATACTTTTTTTGGAGTTTTGTGAAGAACATACTTGCTAAGTAGTTGTGAGCATACCATGTTATGGATACTTTCTAATACAGTTATAACTATGCAGGCACCATAACTGCTTTTGCTTAGTTTCAGAAATTAATATTCTTAACTTTTTTTTTTACAAGGTTACAAATGATAGGTGGGGATACTGTGCAGACAAACAGTGTGCCTGTATTCCATAGTCTGTCCAACCAGAGGCAGGATGCAAGCTGTTGCTGAGCAGGAGCCGTGTTCAAGAGGCTGGCTCTAATTGGGGGGGGGGGCAGAGGCAGGCTGTGCAGGGGGTGTGTTCAAGAGGCAGGTTTTGATTGGGAGGGGCTGTGTGCCAGAAGCAAGCTGTGATTGGTCAGGGGTGTTGTGGCTGAACAAACTACCCAATCTAGGCATGCAGTGTTTCTGAATAGTGTCCTGTACCTCTAATTGTCCAGCCAAAGGATGAAAACTGAACAGGCTAACATAGATCAGTTTTTGCATTTTGTGTGGTTTAGAACAAGGAAAGAAAGTGGCTGGCAGGATCAACCAGGTACTTCAGATGGAAGAAATACATGAAAATGATAGAGACTATGATTTATAAAATACTCATGTGCAGGGTGGATTTAATTTAAATCAAACTGATTTAAATCACGATTTAAATCACTAGTCAGTAAGGCTTGATTTAAATCCTAGTTTTCTACATAGACTAATTCTTGCTGGTATAACTTTAATATGCAAGTGATGAAGATTTTTAGAATAACAACTTTTCATATTAGTTTTTATCCCCAGTTTAATAGGTTAATCATTCATATTTGGACAACATTTCTGTTGTATTTAGGAAGGAGAAAAATAATCATTACCTTAATAATAACAATTTAAATAGATTTATTCAACTGAAACAATAACATTCCAGCATATGGTATTTGCTTAAACAAACATCCATGTTTGTTAACTAAATTTGGCTAAACAAAATATATATATTTTATATAAACTTAGACTGTCAGCCCCTTCCTCCTCACACTTAGTTTCACTTTCTTCTTGTGCAGATCTAATCCACTCCAAACAATCAGAAAAATATTGTTTCTATTCTATTCACTGAACTTCTTGAAACTTAGCACTGAAGGGGTTGATTCTGTATTCATAGGTTTGTAGAAGTTAGGATGAAGGTCTTTTTCTTAACTCTGTTCATGTTATAACATTTTTGTTGTGAAGAGGCATGTGATCTCCGCTGAGTCAAATTCAGTTTTGAGAACTGCAAAAGTAAAACCAAGCATCTGTGATAATATCTTGTAGGCAGAGAAACTGCCCAATAATCTTACAAAAACCTCTGGAAGAGCATGACATTGTGAATGGATTCATGGAATTTATTTACCAAAAAAATTAAATATATACAGCCTTATTCTACATAATTAAAAAACTAATCTTTATTTCATTATGGAATAACCTTTGGATGGTAATATATTTTCCTCAAAAAGCATTTTATTTTAAAAAATCCGATTTAAATAAAAAAAAATCAGATTTTTTTGATTTTTTTTTTAAACATCATTGATTTTTATCCACCCTGCTCATGTGTGAATACACACACAGCAAAAAAAATATTTAGGGTAACATACACTTTAAGTGCAGTAACACAAAGTATCAGAATTCATCTCACCCTGGACTGATTTCAGGGATTTGAGGGAATTCTGATTGGCTGCTATGAACTACCGCACTACAGAATCAGCATATAAGAATGTTAACTTTATTATATAAAGTTGTATGAGTTAGATGCAGGTACACACCTTCACATATCTCAGGGCTGGAGAATCCTGTTTTCAAGGCAATTGGTAACAATGGTGTATTTTAAGAAATGCATACGAGGGAGAGGTGCAGCGCTAGCTGAACAAATATACACTTATATACTTAATAAATATACACTAATATAAAGTGCTATTAAAGTGCAAAACGGTGACTAAATGACAAGTATAGTCTGTAGCGTGCTCAAAAATCCAAGAGAGTCCTTAAAGAGCTCCAATCCCTGGATTCGTGGATGAGGTGATAAAGATAAGAATTGCGCACTCACCAGATACGCAATTCAAGTGCGCATTTAAAGCTGATAATTCCAGGGTCCTCATATGGATCTGGTCAGATCTGGTCACAAAAGCCTCTCGCCACCTGGTAGTGTTTTCCACACATGGAAGAAAGGGGCCGCTCTGCAGATGTAAAGGACTCCCACCAGGAGAGCCCCAAGAACAAAGGAGGCCAGATAGTGTGATACCTTATACACAAGGGGTGTTTTATTCCCAAAGACACATAGTATACAGGCAGAGGCAGGGAAGATACTGACCATACATAGGATAATAAATGGCCGCCGGGGCCCTCGTGGCGCCGGTCGGCGTGACGTCACACCGCTTGTAGCCGCTCCCGGTGACGTCACGCCGACCGGCGCCACGAGGGCCCCGGCGGCCATTTATTATCCTATGTATGGTCAGTATCTTCCCTGCCTCTGCCTGTATACTATGTGTCTTTGGGAATAAAACACCCCTTGTGTATAAGGTATCACACTATCTGGCCTCCTTTGTTCTTGGGGCTCTCCTGGTGGGAGTCCTTTACATCTGCAGAGCGGCCCCTTTCTTCCATGTGTGGAAAACACTACCAGGTGGCGAGAGGCTTTTGTGACCAGATCTGACCAGATCCATATGAGGACCCTGGAATTATCAGCTTTAAATGCGCACTTGAATTGCGTATCTGGTGAGTGCGCAATTCTTATCTTTATCACCTCATCCACGAATCCAGGGATTGGAGCTCTTTAAGGACTCTCTTGGATTTTTGAGCACGCTACGGACTATACTTGTCATTTAGTCACCGTTTTGCACTTTAATAGCACTTTATATTAGTGTATATTTATTAAGTATATAAGTGTATATTTGTTCAGCTAGCGCTGCACCTCTCCCTCGTATGCATTTCTTATTATGAAGGTTTATATGGTACCTTTTGGTGTTCAGCTGCTTTCTTCTTATTTATTCATTTTATTCACTAATTGATTTTATTAGTTGTTTGAAGCGCTCACTTATTCTGAGATTTAATGGTGTATTTTAGTTTTTGTGCTGCTCTAGGCAACACAAAAATAGGCCTTTAGCAGAGCAAAAGGACACCCTCCAGCAGCCCCCACTTTGTCGCAACCTCCTCCATTCCAGCACTCACCAGTACAGCTCACAGAATGACATCCACTGGGTCGCCTCTCATGGATCCCAGCTTCTGCTGTTCTTCTACCTCCACCGCAGCCACCTCTCATGGATCCCAGCTCCTGCTGTTCTTTTGCCTCCACTGCAGCCACCTCTCATGGATCCCAAGGTACCGTCCCCCTGAAAAATTCCACCCTAGGCAAATGCCCTGTTTTCCTATGCCTTTGATTGATAACAGTGCCCTTACAATAGAGGCAACCTGCCCATTGGTTCCTACACTTCACCTCCTGATAGGCGATCTTTAGCATTGCCAAAAAATGGGGCCTGGCAGTGCACCTTTTCTGTCACAGATAACATGCAGCATAGGAAAGGCTGGGTTCATCCATTTGTGGATACGTTGATCTGGGGGGAGGGGGGGAGGGGGGGAGGCGGCGCAGTGAAAACCCATTCACACTCTTGCATGCATACAGATATGGGTTTAACATGCTTCCGTTCATTCTTCAAGACCTGTAACGTTAATGTAGTCCATTCACCTTGAATGGACTCTCAATGCCTTAATGCATGGAAAAACACAAATATACTATTTTTTTTTACAAAGCAGCACACCACAACACGTTTACATCTGTATATTTGGATGAGCTATAGGTCTACTGTATTTGTGTATTGGGGTGGGCTTTAGGTCTATACTATATGAGTGTTTGGGTGGGTTTTATATCTACCGTATTTGTTGGTTGGGGTGCAGTTAAGAATGAATGGTAACACGCCTTAGCATACCTATATCATGCGTTACCACACATCATAGTAATTTACATGAAGGCAAGGTATCTAGCACAGCGTTTTTCAACCACTGTGCCGCGGCACACTAGTGTGCCATGAGATATTGTCTGGTGTGCCGTGGGAAAAATTGCAATTTCATCCATAACATGTGGCCTCGGCTCACAAATAGACCAATCATTAGAACAGCAATGGGCAAACTACGGCCCGCGGGCCGTATACGGCCCAGCGGACCTTTTAATCCGGCCCGCGGAGCGTGATACTGTCAGGATGATCTGTCCCCCTCGACGTATCTGCGCATGTGCCGGAGATCGCCGATCGGCTGCTAATGCCTGAAACTGGCACATGCGCAGATACGTCGAGGGGGACAGATCCTCATAGGAGACAGATTTTCATGCTACACCGGAACGGCGAGAGGAACGCGCGGAGAAAAGGTAAGTGAATTGACACAGGGGGGGCTTGGGGACTTAATATGGGGGATGAATTACTATGGGGGATGAATTACTATATGGGGGATTAATTACTATGGGGGGATGAATTACTATATGGGGGATTAATTACTATGGGGGATGAATTACTATGGGGGATGAATTACTATATGGGGGATGAATTACTATGGGGGATGAATTACTATATGGGGGATGAATTACTATATGGGGGATGAATTACTATGGGGGATGAATTACTATATGGAGGATGAATTACTATATGGGGGATTAATTACTATGCTTACTATGGGGGAATATTACTATACTTACTATGGATGACACATACACATCATTCATCTACTCTTGGTCCGGCCCCCGGGTCCAATTATAAAATACTTTATTATTTCATAATAAAGTAATTATAAAATAATTTCTTTGTGTTTGATTCCTATTCAAGAGAATTACTTTATATATAGTCAATATAGGCACAGAGGTAAATTTTTTTAACATTTTCTAATGGAGGTGTGCCTCGTGATTTTTTTCATGAAAAAAGTGTGCCTTTGCACAAAAAAGGTTGAAAAACACTGATCTAGCACATGTTACAGCACCACAATGCTCTCCTTACTAATGGTTAGCCAACAGCTAGCTAACGAAACTGGCAGAAGCAGCGTTGTGTTTCATTCCAAAACTGAATTTACGTCTGTGAATAGTTCTGTAAAACTGCAATACAATCACAGAAACTGAAGTTTATGCTTGTACACATATTTCTTGTAAATGCATTTCTTACAAACAGCTACCTACAAATCACATTGAATACACTGAAATGTGATTATATATATATATATATATATATATATATATATATATATATTCTCAGCACCAATAGGAGAAGAGTGGAAAGAGGCTGGATCTGCTCTGCCTCCCCCCTGTGCCTGCCCACACTCCAGTCTATGCAGCTTCAGAGGATGTGTGGGCAGGATACTGAACACAGCAGCCGACAGCTCTGATGCATCCAACCTACCTTCCTTCCACCCACCACCTCTCCCTTCCTTCCACCCACTCCTTCCTCCCTCCCTCCCTTCCACCCCTCCCTCCCTTCCATCCACCCACTCCTTCCTTCCTTCCACCCACCCCTTCCTTCTTTAACCATTTGAATACCGGGCAATTTTACACCTTCCTGCCCAGGACATTTTTCAGGTTTAGCTCTCACACTTTGAATGACAATTGCGCGGTCATACAACATTGTACCCAAACTAAAATTTTATCATTTTCTTCACACAACTAGAGCTTTCTTTTGGTGGTATTTAATCACCGCTGGATTTTTTATTTTTTGCTAAATTTTTAAAAAAAAAAATCACATTTTTCTTTGTTTCTGTTATAAAAGTTTGCAAATAAATAATTGTTCTTCATAAATTTAGGCCGAGATGTATTCTGCTACATGTCTTTGGTGAAAATAACCCAAATTAGGATGTATTATTTAGTTTGTAGGAAAGTTAGAGAGTTTACAAACTATGGTATAGATCTGAATATTGATCAATCCTGAAGTACTGATGGCCAATCTAATTTCTTGAGGTTCAAGAATGTCAGAATAGTACAGATATCCCCCAAATGACCCCTTTTTGCAGAGTAGACAGTCTGACGTACTTCATAAGAGGCATGGCCAGTTTTTTGAAGTTGTATTTTTTTTGTCATAATTTTTCGGAAAATGAAAAAATGCAAAAAATTATTTTCACTATTTTTTTTTTTACATACGGTCACCAGTGCAGTACAGCGTGCAGTGGCATGGAAAATATTATTCCTCTCATAGAAATTCTGACAGTGCTATACTATGCCTCAGTGGTCTCCAAACCGCAGCCTATGGGGTATTGTTCCTTCTAATGATATGTGCGATCAGGGATTTTTTTCAGCAGAAATGCGGGGGAACGCAGTTCCGGCACCTGCAGCACTGAATGTATGTAATGACAAGTGGTCCTGGGGTGTACTGGAGGGTCTGTTGATACTGTTTGGTGATCTATTGTTGCTGGGGAGGATCTTATGTTTCTGGGGGGGGGGTCAATTGTTGCTTGCAGGGATCTACTGTTGAGGGAGAGGTCTGTTGATGTTGGCTGCTGGGAGATCTGTTATTGCTGCTGGGTTCTATTGTTGCTGTTGTGGATCTATTGTCGCTGGGGTAGTATTTTATTGTGGAGAGTCCATTGTATCTATTGTCGGGGGGGGGTCTATTGTTGCTGACTGCAGTGGTTCTATTTTATGGCTTTTCTTGTTCTCATTAACAAATTCCATAAAAAAGGATACTTGGTTCTGTATTCTAAAAGAGGGGCAGTACTGGGAGGTGGGTAGGGGGTTGATCCAAGGGATTGTGCTTGGAGGTGGGTATGGGGCGGAGACAAGGGGTGACTCAGAAGAGGGGAGTTCCTGCACCTATTCGCTGAGAAAAAGCCCTGCAAGTTATTATTCTTTTCACTGACTCCAACAGTGGGGTACTATTTCTCCCACGGGCACCAACAATGGGGTACTATTCCTTTCACTAACATCAACAGTGGGGCACTATTCCTTCTACAGACACCAAACTGGGGGAACTATTCCTCCCACTCACACCAACAGTGGGACACTATACTTTTCACTGACACCAATAGTAAAGTATTATTCCTTTCACTGACACCAACAGTGGGGCACTATTCTGTCTACTGACACAAACCATGAGGTGCTATTCCTCCCACTTTCACCAATGATGTGGCACTATTCCTTTCATTGATACAAATGACTGGGCAATATTATTCTAACTGACATCAATGATGGGGCACTATTCATCCCACTAATCCTCCTCTTAATGACAACAGGGCTATGTATTTTTTTTTTTACTTCTGATAAGCACCAAGCCTGAGACATTGGGGTTGATTTGCTAAAACTGAAGAGTGCAGAATCTGGTACAGCTCTGCATAGAAAACAATCCACTTCCAGGTATTTTGTCAAATGGACAAGTTTAAGTTAGAAGCTGATTGACTACCATGCAGAGCTACACCAAATTTTGCACTCTCCAATTTTAGTAAACCAACGCCAATATCTACACCTACTGATGTTGGGACATTTTCTACTCTCACTGGCCACAGTCCAGCCCTCCTAATGTCTGAAGGACAGTAAACAAGTCCTTTTTTTAAAGAAAATTTGCTATATCTGAAAGCAAGCTGCATTGGTCCATTCAAACCCATTTACAAAGGTCCTTGATTGTACAACAAATATGACAATGGTATGTACAGACTGTTACCCTGGTTTAATATTACACAAAAATGTAAATTGGTTAAAGATGATAAATTTTAAAAACTAGAAGTTATTCTGTTTTTTTAATCAAATCAGTAACTGAATCAATCAAATATTGTGCATTAAATGGAGAGTAAATGGGTTGTTTTTATGTTTTAGCCCTATTTCTGCTTCAGGTTTCTTTGCTCCAGTTTTTATAAACAACACAGAGAAAGAGAAGGTACAATAAAGTTATACAATTATAGAAAACAGACCCAATAAACAAGTAGGAAGCTGTAAAGTGATGTTGACTCACATCGCCATTTGCAGCTCCATTCAATATATAGTGCAATAACTTGATAATAGCTAGATCTCAAAGGGGGGAGGAACAGCTGCGAAGGCCTAAACGTGCTGCAGAAACTGATTATGAAAGATAAGAACATGTGCAGAGCATGTTCCCAGGAGTCTCTGCTTGGGATGTCTCAGGCAGATTACATAATTCTCTATAGATAATATAAAGGTTATTAATAACCTGAGATGTAGTCGGAAATAAGCCGATTGCTTCATGCTAAAGTTAGGATACAGGTGTTAGCTTGGCCTATAAATATATGAAAGGTTTCTTATCAATTTCCACAACTAGCCTGCAACATGGGACTTTCACGTGTAAAATCGGTCCTTAATAAATAGGTATCAGCAGCAGAATAGAATACAATTCACTCCATTATAGAACTTACGGCTGGAGAAAGGGCTAGTATTGGTCCGATACTTTGTTGTGTGATGTAATAAATTGTATTCTAGGCTACTTCAGATACTGGTGTATTAAAAAAGCATTTTTTTCTGAATGAAAGTCACACAAATTACTTATGGAATACAATTCAAAAATGGAAATTAAATATTTTTTTGAGAATTACAGTGAAGAAAAGATGGTTTTGGGGCACCTTTGTACACGTCAATCAGGCTCGTCATCCATAACATTATAGATGTACTGAGAATGTAATATTAACCACTTCAAGACTATTTCACCCCCTTTCTGCCCAGGCCATTTTTCAGAATTTAGCTTTATCACACTATGAAGGAAATCATGCAGTCATGCAACACCGTACCCAAATGCATTTTATATAATTTTGAGACAGATGGAGGTTTTCGTTGGTGGTATATAACCACCTTTTTGTTTAGCTATATAAGGAATCAAAAGACTGAACATTTTGAAAAAAAGCTTTTCTCAGTTTTTGTTACACATTTTTGCAAATAAATAATCATTCATAAATGTAGACTTAAATGTATTCTGCTACATTTGTTTGGTAAGAATAACCCAAATCGATGTATATTATTTACTCTTAAAAAGGTTGGGAGAACCACAATCGGGCTCAGGGTAGGATTTCTGCTGCTGTTCCTAATTTTGAGATATGGATTGCGTGCACGCCGGAAAATAATTACACGGACAACTGTCCAGTACAACCACTTTCACATCATCTCATCTCTGTTTATTGCAGGGCGGTGCTTAACCTTTTATACATAGAGAACAATAGAGTATACGTCACTATTACGTATATACAGTCACATTCTGAAAGGCACATTTTGCTTGGTTGAAATATAGGAGAAATGTAGAAACTTGATGCTTGCTTCTCATCCCGTTATCTCTGTTCACTCCCCTTCACATTCCCAAAGTCTAAGTGAAATCATCTCAGTGCGAAGGGAGGGGTTGAGAGCATCGCTCTGAGCAAAACAAGTTAAGGAGGACTGCAAAGCCCAGCAGACAAAATATATATATATATATATATACTCACAACACATATATTTAGAAATATAAAAAAGTATAAAAGTAAATATGTATAAAATGTATATTTTAAACAGAAAACAGAATAGGCATTTTACCAAATCCATCACACTCTGTGTGAAAGTATTAGAGTCTACAAACTGTGGTATATATGTTTGAAAATTGATCAATCCTGATGTTTTGACTGCCGATCGCATTTCTCAAGGCCCTGAAATGCCAGGACAGTACAAACAGCCCCCAAACAACCCCTTTTTGGAAACTTGACAATCCAATGTATTTAGTAAGAGGCATGGTGAGATTTTTGAAGTTGTAATTTTTTTTTTTTTTTTATACACAATTTTTTGGAAAATTAAACAATTAAATAAAATGTGTTTTTTTTCACAGTTGTCATTTTTGTTATTCCTCACACATAGGCATACATACAATACAAAACACATTTTGCTATTCCTTCCTAATATAGAGATACCACATGTGTGAGTCTTTTTCACAGCCTAACTTCATAGGGGGCCCCAAATTCAAGGAGCACCTTCAGGCTTTCAAGGAGCATAAATTATACGTCAAATTGCCTGACCACTCATCACATTTCTAGAGGCCCAGAAGCACCAGAACATTGTAATCACCCACAAAATGATATATTCCTGCCAAGAGGTGGTTTCATGTAAGGTGGTAATCACATACTAGCACAGCTCCTGTCTCTTTTCCACACAGAGTCATCAACCACTTCCCCTATTCCCCTATTTATTTACTTGCCCCAGAGTAGGGAGAGGCCACCCAAAAAGCACAGGAAAACCTGGCCAGCAGCATTAGCCCTTGCTTATCAAGAAGCACCATCCCAATCACGGTACTACGTGCACAGAGTTTGCATGTTCTCCCTGTGCCTGCATGGGTTTCCTTCGTCTACTCCTGTTTCCTCCCATGCTCCAAAGACATGCTAGTGGGTTAATTGGCTCCTGTCTAAATTGGCCTTAGTATATGTTAGGGACCTTAGATTGTAAGCTCCTTGGGGCAGGGACTGATGTGAATGTATAATATATAAATTGATGGTGCTATACAACTACCTGTAATAAATAAAAAACTCAGTAGGGCAACACAATTAGGCCTTATGTACACTGCGGCTCATAAATGTGAGTTTTGACATTTTTTTACCCAAACCCCTGAACTCAACTCAATAAAAGCCTATGGGGTTGATTCAGGGGCGGACTGACCATTTGGAGACTCGGGCACTGCCCGAGGGCCCGGGGTCAGTAGGAGGCCCCATGAGATGCCCATGGTACCTTTTTCATAGGCTTTTTTTGAGTTTGGGCAAGGACACAGGGGCCCCATGATCCCCTATTGCCCGGGGGCCCCATGAGTTGTCAGTCCGCCCCTGGGTTGATTTACTAAAGGCAAATAAACTTTTTACTCTGCAAGAGCAGTTGCTCCAGAACTTAATAAATGAGCAAAAGCTCTGCTAACTTCCATCATCCAATCATGTGCAAGCAAAAGTTATTTTTTTCAATTTTCCTTGCACGTGATTGGGTACTCCTTGAAAAGTGAATCTCATTTACAAAGCTCTGGAGCAATTTCACTTGCAGAGTGCAACTGCGCCTTGCATGGTGCACAGTCTATTTGCTGTTAGTAAATCATCCCCTATGTATCCATGCACACATAGTCTTTTATCAGAGTTTAACAGCAGCAGAGTTTAGAACCAGGTAAACGTCCCTCTCCTGAACGCAGAAGAATTGAGTTCAAGAAAGGAACGTCTTGGCCAAAAACGCTAAAAGTGTCAAAACCACGTCTAAACGCATCTAAAAACGCACCAAGCACTAATAGTGTTTAGCACTTGGGCGTTTATTCATTTCAATGGCAAGTACTCTGGCCAATGAAATGAATAAACACCCAAGCGCTAAATGCATTTTTGCCATGTTTACATGCGTTTTCTTCTGCCAGCAGCCTTAACCACTTGCCCACCTGAGAATTTACCCCCTTCCTGACCAGGCCATTTTTTGCAATATGGCACTGCATTACTTTAACTGACAGACAATTGCACAGTTATGCAATGCTGCACCCAAATAAAATTTACGTCCTTTTATTCCCCACAAATAGAGCTTTCTTTTGGTGGTATTTGATCGCCTGTGCGTTTTAAATTTTTTCACTATAAACAAAAAAAGACTGACAGTTTTGAGAAAAAAAACTATATTTTTGACTTTTTGCTATTAAACAGTAAAAAAAATTTTAATAATCAAACTTAGGCCAAAATGTATTCTGCAACATGTCTTTGCTTAAAAAAAATCCCAATACGTGTAAATGAATTGGTTTATGTGAAAGTTATAGCATTTACAAATGGTGGTATATATACTGGCAATCAGAGACTTATAGCGAGACTGTGGCGGACACTGACTGTCACTGACATCCCCAGTGACACCAATACAGTGATCAGTGCTAATAAAAAGCACTGACACTGTACTAATGGCACTAGACAGGAAGGAGTTAACATGTGGGGCGATCAAAGGGTTAACTGTGTGCTGTTTTACTATGGGGGCTGTGTGCTATGTTTCACTGTAAGCACACTGCTTTGTATGCCTCTGGTATGCAGAGCCATACAAAGCAGTGTGCAGGAGCTGACAGGGGAGAGATCTGTATTGTTTACATACAGGTCTCTGCCCCTTCAGAAATCCTTGGAGATCACCAGATGCCAGAGAGGAATCAGCAGCCGGGACCCAGTGATTGACAGCCGAGGCCTCGAATGGCAGCGCAGGTAGGGCCTACCTGGAACTGCAAAATCACACACACACACATATATACATATATATACAGTGGGGATCGAAAGTTTGGGCACTCCAGCTAAAAATTTGTATTAATGTGCATAAAGAAGCCAAGGAAAGATGGAAAAATCTCCAAAATGCATCAAATTACAGATTAGACATTCTTATAATATGTCAACAAAAGTTAGATTTTATTTCCATCATTTACACTTTCAAAATAACAGAAAACAAAAAAATGGCGTCTGCAAAAGTTTGGGCACCCTGCAGAATTTATAGCATGCACTGCCCCCTTTGCAAAGCTGAGACCTGCCAGTGTCATGGATTGTTCTCAATCATCGTCTGGGAAGACCAGGTGATGTCAATCTCAAAGGTTTTAAATGCCCAGACTCATCTGACCTTGCCCCAACAGTCAGCACCATGGGTTCTTCTAAGCAGTTGTCTAGAAAACTGAAACTGAAAATAGTTGACGCTCACAAAGCTGGAGAAGGCTATAAGAAGATAGCAAAGCGTTTTCAGATGTCAATATCCTCTGTTCGGAATGTAAGTAAGAAATGGCAGTCATCAGGAACAGTGGAAGTTAAAGCAACATCTGGAAGACCAAGAAAAATATCAGACAGAACAGCTCGCAGGATTGTGAGAAAAACAATTCAAAACCCACGTTTGACTGCACGATCCCTCCAGAAAGATCTGGCAGACACTGGAGTTGTGGTACACTATTCCACTATAAAGAGATACTTGTACAAATATGGTCTTCATGGAAGAGTCATCAGAAGAAAACCTCTTCTACGTCCTCACCACAAAAATCATCGTTTGAACTTTGCAAATGAACATATAGACAAGTCTGATGCATTTTGGAAACAAGTTCTGTGGACCGATGAGGTTAAAATTGAACTTTTTGGCCGGAATGAGCAAAGGTATGTTTGGAGAAGAAGGGGCACAGAATTTAATGAAAAGAACCTCTGTCCAACTGTTAAGCATGGGGTTGGATCAATCATGCTTTGGGGTTGTGTTGCAGCCAGTGGCACAGGGAACATCTCACGAGTAGAAGGAAAAATGGATTCAATAAAATGTCAGCAAATTTTGGATGGTAACTTGATGCCATCTGTGAAAAAGCTGAAGTTAAAGAGAGGATGGTTTCTACAAATGGATAATGATCCTAAAACACACCTCAAAATCCACGGGGGATTAAATCAAGAGGCGTAAACTGAAGGTTTTGCCATGGCCTTCACAATCTCCTGACCTCAACATAATTGAAAATCTATGGATAGACCTTAAAAGAGCAGTGCGTGACAGACAGCCCAGAAATCTCAAAGAACTGGAAGACTTTTGTAAGGAGGAATGGGCAAAGATATCTCAAACAAGAATTGAAAGAATCTTGGCTGGCTACAAAAAGTGTTTACAAGCTGTAATACTTGCCAAAGGGGGCAGTACAAGATATTAACTCTGCAGGGTGCCCAAACTTTTGCAGACGCCATTTTTTTGTTTTCTGTTATTTTGAAAGTGTAAATGATGGAAATAAAATCTAACTTTTGTTGACATATTATAAGAATGTCTAATCTGTAATTTGATGCCTTTTGGAGATTTTTCCATCTTTCCTTGGCTGCTTTATGCACCTTAATACAAATTTTTAGCTGGGGTGCCCAAACTTTCGATCCCCACTGTATATATATATATATATATATACACACACACACACACACATACACACACACACACACACACACATTTTGCGCACCTATACCGCCCGTAGCAGTATTTCTGCTATAGGGCGGAGCCGCAGCACAGTGCACCATGAATATAATCAAAACATTAAAAAAAAGCAAACAAAAAAACAAACAAAAAGAAAAACATACAACAAACTCCTAGTAAGCACTTGCTTACAAGTGGGCTGAGGCCATCGAGTGGAGTGGGTGGGAGAAAAAAGTACTGTGGGTGAAATCTCTAGATTGTAGGTAAATGCTGCAGACAAAGCTGTCTTATCTTTGAAGAAGCTTTTTATTTTTATTGTTTATGTTTTGTGTGTAGTTTTGCTAAATACTACAACACTTTGTCTTCAATATCCATCTCACAGGCCACAATGTCCATGACGTTTATTGGTAACTGAGCATATGCAATGGCTTTTAGCATGTAGAGAGATGGTAAGATTTACCTTCATTCCCTATGTATCACTGGGTGATCTTCCATGATGCATACACGTAACTAAAATAATGTGAATCATGCAGGTATATTGAAGGAAGTGGGGGCATGGTGAGGATTAATTTCTCAAAATAACCCGGATCTCCCACATACAACACCTACACCCCATTATCTCGCTCACTGTATACTACAATAAACAGTGTACAGCAAAGACTTTCATCTACACAGCATTTCCTGTACTGGTAGGAAATGAAAGGCATCACCTGAGCCTGCACCATCTTTCACCCAGGCAGACATACAGTATACAAAGAAGTATTGTACAGTATTTACATGTGACTTGTCATTTAAAGCTTTGCTGGCACCAGTTTTTATTGCAATCTGACCGTATTGAAGATATTTGAGTATAACAGGCACCAGCATTCACATCTATAGGATGCAATTAGAGTCAAAAATACACGTGATGCAACACAACTATAGCAGTTGTGTTCAGTGGAAACAATTGTTTACGCAAATTTTTATTATGCATGTATGCCCTGAAACCTATTGAACAACATCCAATAAAAATGTCAGTGCAGGAACAACAATTTACTTACATACTAATTGTTACAAATAATTGTGTTGCTTTTGACTATATTTATATCAGTTGCATCACTTCATATTGTTTTTCAGTGTACAAACTGCATTGACAAAAGTATTTTTATGCCGTTATACTAGTATTAAACCTTGGGTTGTGTATTGCAAAGAAATGAATAGGGTTTCTTAGTTATCATGTATGCACTGTTTCCAGTTTACTAAATCAGGCAGTGAAACAAAGTGATGATATAATGCAAAGGACAGAATCCCCAACAAGCACTTTACCTTGGATCACCTACCAAACGGTTTCCGATTGGCTGTGTGTTTTCCCTTCCTTACTGAATACAGTTGATAGCTAAATGGGCACTTTTTTTGGAGCTAAAACATCTGAATTTTTGCTACAAAACACAATACTGCCATCTAGTGTTCAAATCTCAGAACACACTTTAACATACTGCATATACTGTAATTCCCAGCGTGCATCCTAGTAGCTTATTTTAATCAGTATGAATATGCACTGACAACATATGTAAATTTTGACAAAGCTGCTGCTAAAAAAAAGGGGAAAAAAATAAACATTTTCAGCATACAATATATACATTTTGTAACTGACATTATGCTTGAGGTGATTGTAGCCGTATTAGTGGACTTGCGACAGAAACAATTGAGTACTGACGTGATACTTTTTTTATTTTCACTAACATACAATTTTGAGGACAAAAGCTTTCGGGGTATGTCCCCTTCTTCAAGGTCCAAGCAGTACTCAATAACTCAGTATTGCTTGGACCTTGAAGAAGGGGACATACCCCGAAAGCTTTTGTCCTCAAAATTGTATGTTAGTGCAAATAAAAAAGTATCACGTCAGTACTCAATTGTTTCTGTAACTGACATTAAAAACACTGGATTTACATAGTACACTCACTAGCTAATATTTTTGGACTCTTAGCCTTCAGTGCTTGGATTTGGAATGAATGTGTTATAATAACATTGAAAAATATAATAAAACAAGTTGACGAACATAACATAACATAATGTAACAAGTTGATTACATTTTCTTGCATTTTCTTGCATGTGAACCACAGGTGTCAAACTGGCGGCCCTAGAGCTGTTGCCAAACTACAAGTCTCATGAGGCATTGCAAGATTGACAGTTACAAGCATGACTCCCAAAGGCAGAGGTATGATGGGACTTGTAGTTTCGCAACAGCTGGAGGGCTGCCAGTTTTACACCCCTGTATCCACAGACTATAGAGCGCAGACAGATATGCAAACAAGAACCAACTACTCTTAGGCCTCATACAAGCAGAATTCCTGTGTTTCGGGCATACCTTCCTGATTCAGGGCCAGATTTGGCCTGATGTGGAGGTGCAGTAAAAATTGTCAGAAGGGAAGAGATTGTGAGATCATCAGGGCAGTGTACAAGGGGTCAGCAGGGCAGTGTGTAGTGGGTCAGCAGGGCAAAGGATGGGAGGGCAGCAGGCAAGTGTACAGGAGTCAGTAGAACAAAGGATAGCGGTAAGCAGGGCAGATGACAGGGGTTAGCAGAGAGATGACAGGGTCTGCAGGGTGGAGGACAAGGGTCAGTAGGAGAGAGGACAGGGATCATCGAGGAAGAGGACAGGAATCAGCAGGGTGGAGGAAAGGGGTCAGTAAGACAGTGGATGGGATCAGCTCCAACAGCTGCATCCTCTTTCTATTCGATTAGCCATGTCCTTCAAGAGACTAGCCAAGGTGCTTCCTGCATTGACTTTTAAGATTGTCCATGTAGCAACTAAGATTGGCACTGAGGAAGGGGACATTGCCCCTCGAAACGCATCAGCCATTGGTGGGTCTTCTCACTTTAGAGTGCTAACCTGGTGACTTGGTTGGTTTGGATATTTACATACCTTTGATGCTACAGTTGTTTGTGAGTAAATATCTTTTGGATTTAGTAAAATGTATTCTCAGGTAATGTACTAGGCTGGTGCGCCCCTGTTTTGCGATGGGGTCAGCAAAGCAGGGGACAGGGGTCAGCAGAATGGAGGACAGGGTTCAGCAGGGCAGAGGACAGGGGTCAACAAAGAAATTGCAGGATCAATGGGGTGGAGTACAGGGGCCTGCAGGGTGGAAGACAGGGTTCAGTTGGATAGAGGATAGGGGTCAGCAGGACAGAGGAAAGGGGTCGGCAGAGAGATGACAGGGTCAGCAGGATGCAGGTCATGGTTCAGTAGGATAGAGGATGACCAGTCAGCATAGCAGAGGACAAGGGTCAGCAGAGAGTCCAACATTCTGGGTGCCTGAAAATGCTGGAATTTGACGCATATTGGCTAAACACCTAGTGTGCATGCGGCCTTGGTGTAAACTCTCTATATACATATTTAATTTACTATTACAGCCAAGAGAAAAAAGTTCGCAAAAATGTATATAATACAAAAACAGCAAACATGCATCTAAGGATAGGCACCTCTATGATTACCTTCTCATCAGGCTGTCTGTCATTCACTCCATAGTGTAAAATGTAGATGTGCTGGCATATGTTTTTTCTTCTTTTTTGACTTCTACCATTTCAATACACACTGCAGTGCATTGCAATGCATCACAATGTGCTGCGCTGCACAGCACATTGGTGTGAACGGACACCATAGAAAATCAAGTAGGCTATGCTCCCTGTATGTATGCCATTCTCAATGCTTTATTTGGAGTGGAGTGTGCCTATCAAATTTAGGCATTCCAGGTAGGGAAAAAAAATTGCTGTAAGCATGACCAGAAGAGTGTAATTGATGGGGAGGGAGATTTCAGGCATATAGCTAAATCATTTTAAAATCATCGAGCGAAGGAAATACAGTATGCCCTAGAGCTAGGAGTCTGTATATACGTACAAGTGGACGATTATTTATGCCAGTGCTCAAACTGAAATCTCCAAACCAGCAAGAAGGTTGTGAATTCAAAATGTCCAGGGCTAACAGCGGGGGCTCTCATTAGTACAGGTCAGCAGAAGTGGCTGATCAACTAATTTTCTACTAAGAAAGAAAGAAACGTGTGAGATTGCTGCAAATAAGATTCAGTTCTGCTGAAACATCTCCATGACTACGACGAAGGCATGTAACAAATGTGTTAAAAAAAAAAAAAAAAAAAGTGGCAGAATTCTTTGGCAGCTATTTAAAAACTGGAACTTCATTGTACTCTTGGCTTCATTGTACGCTTGACTTTTAAAGCGTACCTTTCACAATTAAAATGGTATTTCTATTGAAATAAAAGGTGATCCAGTCATAATGGACTTGTTCAGGCACTTCCTGTTATAGGGTGACAGCTGTCTCTCAGTTGTGTCCCTGCGTTGTCACACTGTAACACGAGCTCCTAATGGAGACTACAAGCACTACTGACAAACATTGAGCATGTATGGTTCACCATTGTCATTGGTTCTGGGTAATGGCTTGCAGCCAATGCTGGAGCAAGTACAAGTAAACAGAAAGGGGCTCAAAGAGGCTGAAGGAAATCAGCAACAATGATAAAAAAAAATAGGTGAAAGTTTTATATTTAAAAAAAAAAAAAAAAAGCAACAGTTTATGATACACAGTGCTTTAGCAAATTAAAAGGTATTCAGTTAGGGTTTAGATCTTGTACAGGATCCCAGAGATGGGTCCTGGATGGTAGATATATGTCGCTATTGTTTGGGTTGTGGTCCCTTTAGGGGGAGGAGCATTTTTGTGTACTCAAGATAAGCCCACCAGCAGGAGAGCTTTGAAAAGGGCAGGAAATGGCCAGCAGGGGTTGAGGGATTGGGTAGAACAGGACACAGTGTGAGCATGCTGCTGGCTATTTGACTACTATAACCTTTTTCTGGACCCCAGGAACCGGACTTTAAACCCTGTTGTGGGACAAGCGTATGCTGGCGGTGAATTTTGTTTTGTGTAAGAGTTTATGGACTGTTTTGTTTGCTGTATGCTGAAGTACGCTGTTTTGTTTTCCTATTTGGAAAAATAAAAATGGTTTGTTTTTACCAAGACACAGCTGGCTAGTGATCTGGACCCCCAAATATCATAATCTGCTTTATTTTCAAATGATGTCAGATAAAGGAGAAGAGAAGCTAAGCAGTATATTAAAAAGTGGTATAGGTTTATAACAAAAAGTGTAAAAATGGAAAATTGAATGACAGATATTTACTGTAACTTTCCTGACGGGCTCCATGTCGGCACTGCTGGGTAAGGGCCCCACCCTCCCATGCTTCCAGGACCTAACTCATAAAATTTGAGCCCACCTGCAGCCTCGGTGTTCTCTAACTAGTCCTAACAAGCAGGGTGGGAATTGTGCCGACATGGAGCCTGTCAGGAAAGGAAAATTATGGTAAGTATCTGTCATTCAATTTTCCTTTTTCCTGACAGCTCCAAGTAAGCACAGCTAGGAACTAACTAGCCACACAGAGGAGGGATAATGCTACACACTCTTCAATTCTAGCTAAAAAGCAGAAGCCAGGATGCCTCTGCCAAACTCAACTGTCATTAAGACTGCTTCTATACAGTAATGAGCCATGAACACTGACCCCCATGTAGCAGCCTTGCAGAAAGTGTTTGGGCACACTCAGCCTTCTGTCGCTCACAAAGTCAAGGTTCTTTGGGTGGACAGTGAAGTGATGCCCCCTGGCACAGCCAACCCTTTCAACTTGAAGGCCAAAGAGATGAGCTTCGCCAACCTGGAGGCAATAATCTTGTTGGAAGCCATAATATCATTACACACTCCACCTGGAATGACAAACAAGTTCTCCGACTTCCTGATGCCAGATGTCACCTTGATGTTAAATTTTAAAGCTTGACCCACATCTGATGGGCTAACTTCTTGGGTACTCCCTAAGAGGGATGTAGGAAGGACAACCTTCTGTGTGATATGGATTATAAAGGTCACTTTGGTACGATCTTGAGCATCAGCAGGAGTACCACCCTATCCAAGATGAACATAAGAAAGGATTCTTACCCCAGGGCCGCTAATATGGACACTGATGGCTGATGTAATTGCCACTAGGAAAGTAATATTCAGCGAGGGGTACCATAAGTGGCCATTTTGATTGAAGACATCTGATGCAAACAAATCCAACACCAATGGGAGCTCCCTCTTCACAAACAATACCTTAGGTAGGTTTCAACCAAGTTGCAGCTTGAAAGACAGTATAACTGAGTGTTGGATGCCCATTGTATGCCGTTGAAGGCAGAGATAGTTGAATTGTGGTCCCATAGCATACTTAAAAAGCTAAATCAAGCCCCAGCTACGGAAACTTCAAAATGTGACAGACTTGTGAAGAGCCCAGTGTAAAACCTTGATCAGCAGCAATCCTGTGAATTTATGTCATATTCCACTATAGATACTGTTAGTGCTGTTCTTTTTTGCTTTCATAAGAGTATTCACAACCTTTCCAGAACCCCCAAGATCTATGAGCCTCTGCAGGTAGCTGCAGGATACGGACTTGGGCCAACCCTAGAATCAGAGAAACCTCCTTCAGGAGGGAGACACTAAGTGCCCCCTTGCTTTGCTGTCTAAATTTACCAGGACAGGTCCACCCTGGATGAGGTCACTGAAGGCTAGGAGAGCCTGAAATTCAGTTTTTAATTCCTACTTTGATGGTGTCTTACTGCACCACCAGCTACTAGGTCGTCAGATGGAAATTGCATCGCAGAAGATTCTGCCTCTCCAACTACAAGTTTTGGCTCACTTCCATACAGGGAGAAATCCATATCTTCTGACATAGGCCCTCTGACTGCTACCAATCCAGAAACCCAACTTGATAAGGGGTGAGAGCTCTTCAAACATCAAGAACAATGCAGTTATTGAGTGCGTCCTTGAAGGCCACAGCATCTTCTAGTGATAAAGTCATATATCTGGCCAATTCCATAAGGGACACACTGACCAAAGGGGTGATTCAAAACCCCTGACATCCTGCTGTGACAACATGCTCCAATCTTGTAGAACAGGCACTTAATTTAGTCACCAGAAGGAAATTGTCAAGCTGTCCTCTGGAGGCACTGGAAATACTTCCACAGTTTTGCTTCTATTTAAAATTAATTCATCAACTTTTCAAAAGGAGGAATCAACAACGTGGACAAAGGTTGTCCTCATCTTCTTATTCAGAAGGGACTGATGGATTGATTGGCTTGAGAAGGCTCTGAGACCAGTTATAATGGCCCTAAAAGGAAGACTGGACATTGCCAGAATAGATGGCTCTTGCAGAAGGTTAATTCAGAAAATCCTTTAGAGTGGCTTGACCACATGCTTAATTATGATAACTTTGTCACCATCATCTTAATCACTGTCTACTTAAACAAAGCAGGAATCAAACAGTCATGTTCGTCCACGTTATTTGGACGAATCTGGCAAGGGTTGATATGACTGATAAGGTTCTGAGACTACTGATTGGCAGAATATATGACCCCTTCACAAGGTGAGTGGAAGCAACTCCTTTAGAATATATTGATCACATAGTCAATGAATGTGATAAATTGTTGGTATCAACTTCTTTATCAATGGTTGCTTGAACCAGCAGGGCTCATACAGTCATGCTCACCTGAATATTTTTTTGGAAGATTCTCAGGAGGATTGTTTGCCTGGAAGGCTAGGAGACTGCTCATTGATAGAAAAGATAACAGTTTCACAGTGTGAGTGGAAACATTCCTTCAGGGCCAGCTCACACTACATGCATTTCAGTTGCTTTTTCTCTGCATTCAAAACCCACAAAAAGTAGGTTATATGGTTGACAATGTCATAGTTTACAACAATGCTTGCAGTTCCAGTGCGTTCCGGTTGCATAAAAAAAAAAAAAAGTAGAACATGATGCATTTTCTCTGCACAGAACTGCACTGAAATGCAGTAAAACAAATTAAAAATGCACCAGAATGTACTGAAACATACCAAAACACACCATAAATGCACTGGAAGAAAAAGAGGGGAAAAAATGAACTGGAATGCATAAAAATGCACTGAAACACATCAAAAACGCATAAAAAAGCATCAAAAACATGCATATGGAAATTAATCTGGACTGTGTTTCTATAGTGTGAACCTGCCCTCAGAGTGTATTAGCATCATGTGACAACCAGTTCGGTGTCATCTTTATCCTTGGTTCCTAGAACAAAGCAATATTCATGCAGTAATGTCCATCCACATCGTCCTCTGTGGAAACTCTCAAGAGGGATGCTTCGCCTGGGAAGACAAAGCAGCTTCTCATTGCTAAAGCAGATAACCCTTTCAAAGGGTAAGTGGAAACCATTCCTTTAGTGTATTGACAATGTGTTTATTGAATGGGACATCCTGTTGGTGTCATCATCTCTATCCCTGGCTGCTTAAACCAGAAGGATAGTTATGCTTGTCCGCATCTTCCTTTTTAGAGTCTGAAGAGGCCGTCTTGCCTGGCATGGCTATGAGACTTCTAATCGCCAGAGCATATTATCCTTTCACAGGATGAGTAGAAACAACTCCCTTTGAATGCACTGGCCACTTAATGAATGTGATAACATGTTGGGTGTCATCATCCTCATTTGTGGTTGCTTGAACAAAGCAAGGTACACATGGTCCTGTTAATCTGTGTCTGCTTTTTTAAAAAGTCTGAAGAGGGTTGTTTTGTTTGGGAAAGCTCTGAGACTGCTTATTGCCAGACTAGATAATCCTTTCACAGGGTTTTGCCTGCTACTTAAAGGAGTTAAAAAAAACCCAATAATTGAATGAAGTAGAAAATAGATTGCTTAGTTACAAACCCTAAGGCTGGCCATACACTATACAATTTTCTTTCCAATGTCTGCCCAATTTCCTTTAGATTTACCTTCAACTATGTAGTGCAAGAGCCTACCTAATTGGATACAATTGAAAGTGTTGTTAGGTTTGACCTCCTATTATATGGTTTTTGGTAAATCTCAACTAAAAATATCAAGAAAATTGTATAATGTATGGCCAGCCAAAAGGGTTAATCACTGCTAGAAGGATGCCAATACTTCAGCTTCCAACCACAACCCTGAGGTCACCAGGTGGTTAATAAACCAAACCTTGCCCTGCCAGAGAACAGGACATGGTGAAAATGTTTTGTTTAGAAAAACAACAAAAAGGTAGGAATCTGCAACAGAATTACAATAATGTTCTGCAATGTACACAAACCATCTAAGTGAACTGTTGACGTCATAAAAGACCTCTTTTTGTTTTTTGTTTTTGAGAAACTGGAGACCACAAATAAATATTAAACGGGATATCCTATACTCCAACAGACAATGCTGGCTATGTTAGTCATCCACAGGCAACTCCTCTACCTTCTCTGGGAATGCTGGTCTTTTGAGGGGGTTGGCATACTGGCACAATAGTAACGCAAACATGAGAAGCCACCAAAAGGTTAATGCCATGTGTGAACAGACAAAAGTATTACTTTGTACACCTGCTATGCAGAGTATTATCTGTGGAGGAGCTCAGGGTATGCACAGTGGCTGCAGGGAGCAACAATAGCCAGCAATACAGCATTCATTTGGATACAAAGCTCACCCAACCACAGCCATCCAACTGTAAACTCTGGCACTGTGTGGGTGTGCATGCCTAGAGGAGACTCTGCTGACACCATTGCCCCCTTCACATGCAGCCAGCAGACCCCAGACAAGGCTGTTAGCTGTGGTAAGAGCCACCACAAGGTCCAGCAACAGGGCTCCCTGGATTATGAGTCATTTAGCCGGTACATCAGGAATTGCGTCCAGCTGAAATCCACACACATGGACGGACAGCCAGACTTTTAGACCATCCAGGTAGAGGAGCACACCTAGGTCCTGCACATGGGAGGAAAAAAAGAGGAACACTGAAGCTGCAGGTGGGTTCAAACTGATGAGTTAGGTCTTGGAAGCATGGGGGGGAGGCCTTACCCAGCTGTGCCGACATGGAGTTGTCAGGAAATATCAATTTCAGATCAAATGTAATTTCAGATATTACCCGCTCAAAATAAATTTACTGCATAAAAAAAACAAATACAGAAAATTACATTTTTCTGTTTATGATTTTTGTGCAGTAAATTTATTTTGAGTGAGAAATATCTGGAACTGCACTTGAATGGAAACTACTTTCTTTATATGATGTTTTACACCTTTTGTTATAAGCATGTGATGTATTTCAGTGATATTGCACATTAGTTATTTTTTTGCATATTTATCTTGTATTTTAAGCGCTCAACTGTACGCCCCTTGAGGGTTAGGGACAGATGTGAATGTGCAATATAAATATATATATATATATATATATATATATATATATATATATATATGCTGCGTAAATTGACGGCACTATATAAGTACCTATAATAATAATAAATATATATATCATAGTTTGTAGACTCTATAACATGCACACAGACTAAGTAATATACCCTGATTTGGGTTATTTTTACCAAAGAAATGTAGCAGAATATATTTTGGTCTAAATTTATGAAGAAAGATTAATTATTTTGCAAACATTTTAACAGAAACTAAAACATGATTTTTTTTTAACATTTTCAGTATTTTTCATTTATATAGCAAAATAAAGCTTTTTCGAGGGAAAAAATTTTTTACGGAATCCCCCATCCATACAACCAAGGTGGATGGAGAAATCCTCCCTGCTGTGTTATATTCTGACAGAGGGGGCTCCTCCGCTGTCATAATACGCTGATCAGTGCTGCAGCCGCTTGACTGCAGCTGCGTATAAAATAAAAAAATTTCCAGCATCCGATTCAACAAAAGGTGATTGTTAGATTGACATCTGTCAACCGGGAACAGCTATAGATGCATTGAGAATCGGCCAATCTCAAATTTTGATCCATCTATGGCCAGCTTAAAGTGGAACTGCACTGTATCTGGGCATTGTAAACCAAAACTACTATTTAATTCATATTCAATATTCAAAGCAAACTCAGGCATCCATGTCTCCATGCTTTATATTACTGAGAAATCATTTTGAAAAACACCCCCTCGCATTTCTGACAGTGGCCATCTTGAGTGAGGGTAGATGATTCATGTATCATTTACTTCCTGGAATCCATCTGCTGGGAAGTATGACATCATTGCCTAGGCATGGAAACCAGGAAGTAATTGAAGAAATGTAAAACAAAGTTTAAAACAAGTAAATATGATATCCTTTCCTATTTACTAATGCTAGCAATATAAGGATTAAAAAAAGTTCATGTTGATTGTGAGAGTGAAGTTTTGATTTAACCTCTTCACGCTGATGGTACCCAAATATGTGGCCTCTCGGCAGCTGGGCCTTGATGCTGAGCGGCCCCATATTTGCGTACCATTTGTAAACAAACATGTGCTGAGACCATGCGCCCAGTCAACCAATCACAGCAGTCACGTGACCCTAAACCCCACCCCGCCTCCCAAGGTCATAAACTCCTTGCAGGGCCGGGAGGCACCGGCATGAAGGGGTTAAATTCCCTATCTCACAGCATACTAGGGCCAATATGTACAGGAGCCAATGAAGCATTTGGAGTGTGGGAGAAAACATATGCAAGCACTGGCAGAACATATGCAAGCACTGGCAACAAATGATCTGCAAAGGATTTGAACCAAAAACCCCAGTGCAGTAAAGCAGAACTTTTAACCACTGAGATACTGTACTGTCCTAAAGTAGCCAGAGCCCACCAATAGCAGAAGGTCTTTGGAGGATGCAGGCTTTGATCCCGCTACCTTTTGAACACAAAGTAAATGCTCTACCACCTGAGCTAATGTCCAATATAATTGACGCATGCACAGTTTTTTTGATTGGTTAAAATGCATTAACCATTTATGAATTACATTTTACTTTAATGTAGTCAATGTAAAGAAATATTTAGAAATTACTCAGATCAATCTTCACCATATAGACCAATAATGTCTGAGTGAAAAAAACAGAACCATGTGTGGCCAGCTTAAAGTGTAAGTAAACCCTCCTAACGTTTTCAGCCAAGGAAGCTGCCATCTTAGCCTCTGTTTGATCTTCAACTGCCATGATGCTGCACATGTGATCAGTTATCACACCAGCCATTTGATGGTTTGACAGTTTGGTTAATAGCACAAGCAAATGCAACAGTTACATTTCCGTCACATGCCAGGAGTGTAACTGTTTTTTTTAAACTGTTAAATCAATGGGTTTAGTTCCACTTTAGGGACCCTAATTTTCAAAGCCAATTGGATTTCAAAATGACAGTCACATTGTGAAAATAAACATCCCCATCCATCTGAAAAAAGAATTGTAAATGCATCTGTAAATTTGTGTCAGGCATGCCCACACACATTGAAAGTGAACCTTATTCACCGTCATACTTCTAAAAAGAAATGTTTTTATCTTTACTGGCCAGAAAAGGTCCTCTGTGATTTGATTCTGCTTTATCAAAGTGACTGGACTCCTTCTTTTCAAGTGGAACTAAACCCTCCTCTCCTTTTTAGGCAAGGAAGCTGCCATCTTAGCCCGTTTGATCTGCAACTGCCATGTGGTCAGTTATGACACCAATCACTTGCTGGTTTCACAGTTTGGTTGAGAGCACAAAAAAACAAAAACAAACCTGCTATACTTACCTGGTGTGTGCTTTGGTTTTGCACAGAGAAGCTTGGATCCTTCTTTTCTAGCGTCCCCTGCTTGCACTACTAGCCCCTCTCTCCTGTCGGGTGCCCCCACAGCAAGAAGCTTGCTGTGGGGGCACCTGCTGCTCTGTGTGTTCATTCACACATGGAGCCGTGGTTTAGCCCTGCCTCCTCTCTCCTCTCATTGGCTCACTGGCTGTGATTGAGCCAATGGCTCCCACTGCTATCTCAGCTAATGAGGAGAGGGAGTCTCAGGCTAGCCGAGACTCCAGTGCACATCGCTGGATCAAGAGGGGGCTTAGGTGAGTTTTGGGGGAGGAGGGGATGCAGCACAGAGAAGGTTTTTTTTACCTTCATGCATAGAATGCATGAAGGTATCAAACCTTGAGCCTTTACAACCATATTAATTTTGACATTTTCCACATACATGGCAATATTTTATGTTACACGATATTCACGCAGTTTTTCAAATGTAAATTTTCAGGAATAAATACACTTTTTAGTGCACACCAACACAATATAATATCCAATATTTTGGAAAAATGTAGAAGATGACGTGTCGAGCAAATAGATACTAAACTGTAAAATGGCACAGATGTCTAAAATTGTCCATTTAAAAGCCTTTACGGGTTATCAGTTTAGAAAGAATCGCTATTTATGGCCCTAGAATTATTGCGCCCATTTCCAATTTTCATGGCGATACCCCACGTGGCAAAATCACCATTTACATATGTGTTTGCATTTGTGAGCATGCATGGGGGAATAGAGGGGCTTTTAATTTTTTTTAATCATTTGTATTTATTATATTTAAATGTATTTTTACTTTTTTTTTTTTTTTTAATTGTACTGCTATCACAAGAGGCAGAGGGCGAACAAGCCCCTTGTGATAGGTTTGGGCAAGTGACAGGTCCTCTTTATGGAGACATCAGGTATCCTAGACTTCTCAAGTGTCTACTAATCTCCAAAGCAAACTGAGCAGGGAAGTGTCACTTTCCCATAATAAAGATGGCCGACAGAGTGCTCGGCGCCGTGCGTTTCGGGCGCAGGCGCTGAAGCAATGCTTCACCGCCCGATTCCCATTTATTCATTACACTGCCATAATGTAAGCGATAATCGCTGCTTACACAGTAATATTCGCAGCCACATAACCCGTGTGTTCACATACACTGAAACAGAGGGCCGAAATCCGCTCGATACGGAAGTAACACAACCCAAAGCACCAGGGCCATTGGTGGAACGCTCTTGCGTGTCAGGCGCAGTGTGATGACGCCGTGAAGGGGGAGGGATCACGTTTGAAAAGTTCCCGGTATACAACGTCTGTATAGAGGAGCTGTGCCTGATAGAATCTGCGATCTAACGTGAGTACCGGGGAGCCGATCACACCGGTGTAAGGCACCACATACCAGCGATTATTATTGGACGGGAGGCTGGCTATGTAGGGTTCATAGGGGGATGTGCAGCTGACAGCCTGACAACAATATTAGGGAGGGACTCCAGGAGGTATCTGGAAGGGACTGCAATGTAGTGTGCACCATACATGTGAGAATCTGCTATATGGTGGCAATACACTATGCAATCTGATTGTACGATCTGCTGTATGGTGGCCATACACTTTACAGTCTGTACGGCCTTCTGTATGGTGACCATACACTATGTGATCTGATTGTACGACTTTATTGTATGGTGACTATACAATGTGATTGTGCAATCTGCTGTATGGTGGCCATATACTATGCAATCTGATTATCCGATTTGCTGTATGGTGGATGTACACTATACGATCTGTTTGTACGACCTAATTGTATGGTGACTATACAATGTGATTGTGCAATCTGCTGTATAGTGGCCATATACTATGCAATCTAATTATCCGATTTGCTGTTTGGTGGATGTACACTATACGATCTGTTTGTACGACCTGATTGTATGGTGACTATACAATGTGATTGTATGATCTGCTGTATGGTGACCATATACTATGCAATCTAATTATATAACTTGCTGTATGGTGGCCACACACTATATGATCTGATTGCATGATCGCCTGTATTTTGGCAATACACTATGTAATCTGATTATACGATCTGTATGGTGGTCATACACTATGCGATTGCACGATCTGCTGTATGGTGGCCACACACTATGCGATCTGATTGTATGATCTGCTGTATGTTGATCATACATTATACAATCTGATTGTATGAGCTGCTGTATGGTGGCCATAGACTATACAGTCTGGTTGTATGATCTGCTTTACTGCCAACAAGTATGTAGTGCAGGGGGCTGTCTGATTGGATACAAATGAATTGGATAGTATTACTTTGTTTTGGTAAGATTGGTTGTATGGTCAGGTTGTGGTGTGTATGGCGATACCTCTGTTGGAGGAGGATGGTGCACATCTTCTCAGTACCCCCCGGGGACAAGGACCACCATCCCTTGGTGACATTCCGGGGTCAGTCTAGATCTACAATAGTTACTATGCATCCACACACGGGGTTAGTAACAGTTAGGCGGCTTTCACACTGAGGACTTTTTTTCTGCTTTTGCATAAAAAAAAAAGCTGAAGAGAAACGTGTGACCATGTATTCCTATGGAACTCTTCACACTGATCTGTTGGGGGACCTGGACATTTTTTTTAAATCCCACTCGCTGCGTTTTTGGTGTAAGTTATATGCGGTAAACCAAAAAACACACAGCCCTCTCCCCCCCCCCCCATTGAAATCAATGGGAACAATGCCAAATACGGGCCCACATTGCATTTTTTTTTTGTCATATGTAAAAATTGCACCGACATGTTGACAGTCCACTGAGACACAGACAGATGTTGATGTTACAATGGAACACTGTGACAGATCTTGATGGGACACTAGCAAAGATGTTGATGTGCACTTGGTTACAGTCCACTGACAGATGTTGACGGTCCACTGGGGACCCCATGCAGATGTTCTGCATTGTAACACCAAAAAAGTTGATGGTCCACTGGGGACAGAAGTTGACGGCCCACTGGGGACACCGACAGATGTTGACGATTCACTGGGGACACCATTGCAGATGTTCTGCACTGGAACACCGACAGATGTTGATGGTCCACTGGGGACACTGACAGATGTTGTTACAATGGAACACTGTGACAGATGTTGATGGGACACTGGCAAATATGTTGCTGTGCATTTGGATATGGTCCACTGGGGACACTGACAGATGATGGTCTACTGAGGACACCACTGACAGATGTTGACGATCCACTGGGGACACTGTTGCAGTTGTTCTGCACTGGAACACCATCAGATGTTGATGGTCCACTGGGACACCGACAGATGTTGATGTTACAATGTAACACTGTGACAGATGTTGATGGGACACTGGGAAAGATGTTGTGCACTTGGATACGGTCCACTGGGGACACGGTTGCAGTTGTTGATGGTCCACTGGGGACACTGACATAGATGTTGATGGTCCACTGACACAGATGTTGATGGTCCACTGGGGACACTGTTGCAGATGTTCTGCACTTGAACACCGACAGAAGTTGATGGTCCACTGGGTACACCGACAGATGTTGATGGTCTACTGGGGACACGGTTGCAGACATTCTGCACTGGAACACCATCAGATGTTGATGGTCCACTGGAACACCATCAGATGTTGATGGTCCACTTGAACACCAACAGATGTTGATGGTCCACTGGAACACCATCAGATGTTGATGGTCCACTGGAACACTGTGACAGATCTTGATGGGACACTTGGAAAGATGTTGTGCACTTGGATACGGTCCACTGGAGCCACTGGTGCAGATGTTCTTTATTTGCATTAGGGATTCTTTAGTTTGCATTAAAAGCTTTAGAGACAGTTCAACACTTTTTCAGAAAATAGGATTTATTACTAAAAAGGTCAAAATGGTGCAATTAAAATATTTACAGAAAAAGATGTAACAAAGATATAAAGAGGGCAATAAAACAACAGAGAAATAAAACAAAGAAGTTCAGAAGGCAGAAGTCCTTGGTTTGAGCAGAGTCCAAGTGTCCGAACAAAAGGTTGCTCTGGCTCTGAAGTCTCTGAGATGGTTCCTGTTCGATGTTAAAGGAGAGCTCATTTTTCTCCAGGCTGTCAGTCTTTTTCTATCATCTCAAAGGGGTGTCTCCAAATGACCAATCGTCCAGTTTGGGGATGGGTGTTAGGCGGTAACCAAGGTTATGACCAAATCCCTTACAATTTCATACTAAGGTCAATAACCTTCATTAGGTACAGGTAGCATCCTAGCAACTGGCAGATTAATATTTAGAATTATATTCTAAATGCACAGCTACCAAACTTTAGCATATCCTGCCACTCCGGATAAAAGAGACTGCTTATTTTCTTTTGTAGGTGCTAACCTAGGGATGTAAGGTGTCATGTGACTCATATTAAAATGACCTATCCGAATATATACTTCATATTAATGTGCCCAGTTCCTGCTGAAGTTTCTGAATTTGTATGAAAAATGACTCATGTAGAATGCACGTTTTATGGCACACTCTAGCTCTAACTGACTGACTGCTCTTCAGAGAAATACACAGCAGCATGTTCTTGCTGGCAGGAGAGAGACTTGTGTTGTTTACACACAGGTCTCTCCCAATCGCCAGGTGTTGGCGGGGAATCTCCGGCCGGGACCCAGTGATTGACATCTGTAGCCCCCAATGGTGGTGCGCCCCCTACCCGAAAATGGTGTGTGTGTGCGGTTCTACCATAGGGTGGCAGGGAAGGTTAAATTTCATGGTGACTGTTTGTGGATTGCAGTCTTCCACAGTCATACCACAGATTTTTAATGGGGTTTAAGTATGAGCTGTGACTAGGCCATGCAAGCACTTTCACCTTTTTCTCCTTCACCCTTTGTGTGCTCATTCTTGCTGTGTTGGGTCATTGTCCTGTTGGTAGGTAAACTTTCTTCCCAGTGACAACTTTCTGGCAGAGGGCAGCAGATTGTCTCAAGAAGTTGATGATATTTTGCCCCATCCATTTTTCCTTCTATCATGACACGTGCTCCAGTCCCCCCATAACAGGATATTACCACCTCCATGCTTTACTGTAGGAATGGTGTTCTTTGGATGGTGAGCTATATTTGATTTCCACCTGACATCTCATTTAGTGTTGATGCCAAATAATTAAATTTTAGTCTCATCTGACCAGAACTAGTAGTGCACCAAAATGAACATTCTGGTGCCGAAACTGAAAACGAAAATTCAAAATGCACTTGGCTGAAAACCGAAATGTGCAGTTTTTAAAAATTAATTTATATTTTTTGAAAAAAAATACACTGATTAAAAAAAAAAAAAGAATATATTATTTATTTAATGGTTTTTTTTTGAGGGGGGGGGTTTCTTGCACTGTCCCTTTTAAAAATAATTTTTATCACTTGTATTCTTATCACAAGAAATGCATGCATCCCTTGTGATAGAAATAATTAGTGACAGGTCCTCTTTGTGGAGAGATATGGGGTCAATAAGACTTCACATCTCTCCTCTGCAATGTAAAGCATTAGATGAAAAAAAAGCATTGATCTAGTGCTTTAAAAAAATAAAAATGGACGGAAGTGACATTGTTTCGGTCCTCCAAGGGCATAGAGATATGTGGCGGCTATCTTTCCTTCACTCATCTCTATGCCCAGCACCGGGATCAATGGTTTCTCGGGTAAGGCTGAGAACTACCGAGCGGCGGCGAGGGGCGGGGTTTTTGACACCTGTATTGTGGTTTTTTTTTGTTTTGGCCACCAAAATTTTGCTGCATCCCTTACCAGAAAATCTTTTTGCATGTGGCCTCAGAATCTTCAAGGTGCATTTTGGCATGCAGTGGTGACTGCATGTGGTCTTTTTTCGAAGAGAGGATTTTTTCTTGTGACGCTCCCATACAAGTCGCATTTGCAAAGAATTTGTAATATTGTTGTCACATGCACACAATGGCCACTCTTTGTCATAAATTCCTGCAACTGCTTCAGAGTTGCTGTAAGCCTCTTGGTAGCCTCTCTGACAAGGTTCCTCTTGGCTCTTTCCAGTTTGGAGTGACGTCCGGATCCAGGGAGGGTCTGTTTTGTACCAGATACTTTTCACTTCTTAATAATAGACTTCACTGTGCCTTTTTTGTATCCATCTCCTGACTGTCCACAGCTTTATCCCAGAGATCTTTTGACAGTGCCTTGCCACCCATAGTTGATTGTTTGCTTCAACTGCACTACCGGGACTGAAACGCTCATGGAAAGCTCTTTTCATGCTGAGTTAATCAAAATGACCCCAGCTGATTACAGGTGAAAGTCAAATGGCTTAGTGTGGCATTGAGAAGGGGATTAGCTACACCTGATTGAGTTTACAAGTCATTTTTAGGAGGGGGTGATCCTTTTTCAAACTCGGTGACTCTGTTTTTGGGTTTTTTTTCTGCCATGTTGGTGTTATTTTGTTCACTTGGATGTTAAGTTGCACTGTGTAAATACAACTGGATAAAATAAATACTATATCTGTTTTCATTTCAGGCTGTAGAGCAACAGAATGTGATTATTTTAAAGGGGGTGAATTTTCTATACCCACTGTACATTGCTCCAGCTTGGACCAATGTACCTCTGCATATACCATTCCTGAGGCACCTCCGTGGAAATCTGGAAATCACCATATTAAGCTGTGCTATGCCGCTAGCTTCTGGGCCCTCTGCCAAGTGGCCGCCCTGCTTTGTTGAGAACACAGCAGATCGCTCGCTCGCCACGGATGCTTTTCAGGGGGCACGTTGCATTTTCTCAAAGAATGCAAAGTGTACTTTGATTGGACAAAGTGAAGATCATGATGTCACCGCCCTGCATTTCCATATCCAATCAGAGAACACCTTGAATTCACTGAGAAAAATGCAAAGAATTCTGAAAATGGCACCCCTGCTGAGCGAATGACGTCCAGTGTTCACTATCAGGTGTCTTTGGACCCTACAGCACAGGACTATATACTTCTAATAATCCTACAGAACGGTAAAACCAGTTACAGTGCATTCAGACTGTTGTGGTGCATCATGTTACGGCAGACCATTTACGAGGGGCGACTGAAAAGTTCTCGGCCTACCCATGAAGCATTTGTCTTAGCCCAATTTTATTTTTGCTACTCATAGTACATATCTTTGCAAGGTTCCATACCAAAATTCTCACAAATAGCTTTTTCTTTGTTTCAGTTATTGAAGACTGAAGCGTAGAAGGTCATCATTGTCATTACGAGATCCTGGATTGCTGTGATGTTTTCCTCCGTACAGGCAGTTGCTGGCCTTACACTGCAAGGGGCATCTTGGACAGAGGGATTCCCCCTCTTGAATTCCGCCACCCACTTTTTAATGGTGGAATAGGAAGGGGCATCCTCCCCTAATGTTTCCATCATGTCCTTGTGGATGTCCTGTCCACTCATTCCCTTTTTCAGTAGGTATTGGATAATGGCACGTTTGCTCACTTTCTCCATCTTTCAATGATGACCTTCTGCGCTTCAGTCTTCAATAACTGAAACAAAGAAAAAGCTATTCGTGAAAAATTTTGGTATGGAACCTTGCAAAGATATGTACTATGAGTAGCAAGAATAAAACTGGGCTAAGACAAATGCTTCATGGGTAGGCCAAGAACTTTTCAGTCGCCCCTCGTATTTTGAACGGGCTGCCAACAAGCTGAGATGCAGCATTTCTTACAGCAGTGCACGTTTTACCCCATGCAATGGAAACACAATGGTGTAAATGGCCCATGAAGAGTTTATTGTGAGCACACGTGGTCCTTTTTTGATGTACGTTTTTCAGAGATGTTTTGATGTTATTTGTGTCTCTTCTAGGTATCTTCCAAACTCTCTTGCCTTAACACACCATGTCAAATATGGACAAGTTGACGTTTCCAAAGTTTTCAGTTGTAGATCTGGTTAATTTTTTCCGCCAAAATATTCTTACCACCGCTGAAGCTAAAAACTTCACCAAGACTGACATCTATCCAAACCCCAAGGTAAGATGTTGCCTGGCCTGTTGATTTTTAAAAGTTTTTTGCTTTGGATAGAAGTTGGAGCCCCAGAAGTATATTATTGTAGCGTGTGCACGAGGTGGGTACCCAAAGTATACTTCTCGGTTTTAAGGCTCTCTATACTCCAGCCACAAACACGGCTTTGCTTTGTATAGTCTTGGGAAAGGATAGATGATGTTTTGGCTTTCTGTGCCAAGGACCAGGAAGAGGACGTCCGGTTCTTGTGAATAGCCACTGTTCACATGTAGATGCACTCCAAAAGGTTATTTATGGTTGGGGACAGATTTTTAAGCTTGGATGCAGTCAGGTACACCCAGGCTCAGATATCAGTCCCTAACAGCAGGTAGCACTTAGGTGTGCGGTGGCATGCAAACAGCTGTAGCTACTGTCAGTCTCGTCATTATTATATGTAGGTTGAGCAATAGCCATTGTTCTTATGCACCTGTCATTCCAGCCACAATAATCCACTGATTTCAATACATAACTAGTGCTGCGTAGTACTAAAAACTCAACGTGTTCAACTAATAAAATACCTTCACAATGTGCCCAAAATATGCTAATAAACCTCTTATAATTTGTGTCTTCAAATAAAATATCCATGTGTACCTACTCAAATGTCCTTGTGTACTACTTTAAATGCAAATGTACATCAATAATTGCAATTACAACCTTAATTGTGGCCATATGTGAAAAATTTATAAAAACAATTGTTATCCATGTGTCCCACTAGTTTATCTGTGTGTACCACTTTAAATTTCTTATACCCTCTGAAGTGTAACAGTGATCCCAAAATGTGTATGTAGACTACAATGGTTCAAAACACCAAACTATTATGCATATGTACTATTAGACAATATACATAATATTATCCATGTGTACTGAATTATATATGAAACAGGGTATTTTTTTCAAATTGAGTCCTTATCTTGATCTACATTAAATTGCCAAACACCCTTACAAAGTGTACTGTCTACGTGTACCACAGCATGCAAGAAAATCCAATCTTTTCCACTTATCACCGTTGCTTTAAATCATATATCTTAATCAAGCTTGTCCCGGCATCCCAAAAGCTGATGCTCTCATATTGACCATAGACAAATAGTAGGTCATATGCGCTTTTTCCTTTAAATGTGTTTCTTATAAGTCACAGCATCGGTCTCCACTCTAGACACTTTACAATCCAGCTCCATCTTCCCTATTCCTCCAGGCAGCCAGGGAAATGGAAAACTCAGGAAAAATAAGAACATATAGCGCTCTCTGCTTCCAAGGTATTATTTTTATTAAAAATGTATTAAACTTGGCTTTAAAAGTGCACTCCACAATAGTGTACTGAAGATTCTGGAATACAAGGCTAAGAAAACCACCAAGAAAATGGACGCTTGCACACTTCCTGGATGAGGCATGACATCACTGACTGTCCAACGCATTGCGTCAATCACATGACTTCCTCAGAGGTTCTCCAGTGTATGTGACCAACCGACCATGTGAAGGAGGCCCTAAAGTGAAATTCTCACCCGAGGTTAATTTTTAGCCAGAAGTTCACCTGTAAATGACGCATCTAATTCCATATTTTTCAAAGGGTCCATCCATTGAAAGGCCACCATTTCTGTCTTTCCCAGCTGCTTTAAAGTACTGAAGGCATAACTTTTTGGGATGTCCCAGAAAAGTAGTAGAGGGGAATTTTTTCCAGTGGGGACACTAGTTCTGGTGACCTGTGGGTCCCCAAGGAATTCCCTTAATTTTGCAGGGATTTCCTCTCACTTCCTTTTTGGCTATGGGACAGAACGTGAAAGGAAATTTCTGAAATGGGACACAGATGGCAAAAAGGAGAGAAAAATAATCTGACAGGCATTTTAACCTTTCCTCACTCTATCCAAAATGAAAAAACAAATTTACCTATAGTTCTACTTTTATGTATTCTATACTTTCAGTGGAGTAGAATACTCCAGTTGCTGTGGCATCTTCCACCAGCTTGTTAGTGAATATAAGAGGCAGGGGAAGGAATCACAGTAGCCAGCAGGGGGAGCAAGTATTCAACGGTCTAATGCTTGAAGCTGCTCGGAGGCAGTGATGTGGCTGCTTTTCAATACACGAGCACCCAGAAAGGTTACTATATAAACCCTTTGTTTCTTTTACAAGTGGGCTATTGGCCTGACATTTTGCACCAGAAAATATTGGTCGCCAAAGTTAAATGTCCATGTTGAGAAATACCTGTGCCAATGCAGGGTCATATTTCCACATATGGTGGACCTGCCCAGTAGCAGAGACATTTCGGACTTTAGTCAACAAAATCTTGCATAAATTATTGCAGAACCAATCCCTATGCTTCTGCAAGAAACTCTTCCTAATCTACTGCTGGCAGAGATCACCAGTGGCAACACTCCCTGATGACCCATCCCATGACAGTCGCAAAGCAAACGATAGCAAAGCCTTGGTTGTCTGATAGGTTAGCAATATCAGAAGTTAACTCTCGCATGCAATGGGTCCTAGTCAATGATCCAAACCTATTTGGCTTGCTTTCAGAGTGTCTTCAGAAACAAGTGGATTTAAACAGTGTTCTTTAGAGAGATATTGTCACTTTTATTGATTCAGGGAAAAGTTTTATATTATGTGTAAAGCCTCCCTGGTGCGCTGATACTAACCTCTCCAGCTGTCTCCCACTGTTCTTCATCCATCACTGCCGATGCAAAATACCATATGCTTCCTGGTATTGGGGAACATGTAACCTCCTCTTATGATGCATTGCTTGGGTGTAGTGGCCAATCCCTAGGCCTGAACACTCACATTACAGTGGCTGACGTTACTTCTGAAGCAGTGAGGAGCACTGCTTCAAGAGGCCTGAATTGGCAAAGTGACAATGTCCCATTAAAACACAGAAAACTGAACTTTGGAAAGTGAAATTCCTCCCTTGCAATGGTGTTGCCCTGCAGTGCAAGGGTTAAAACGGAACTTCACCCAAAAGGGGAAGTTCCACTTTTCCTCCTCTCCCATATTTGAAATGACTTTTTGGAGTGTAATCTTGAGAGAACAATGGGACCTGCCGTTGTTGACAATACTAGTTGTCTGGCTGTTCAGGAGTCATTTGGGTCTTTAATTGGAAGAGGGAAGGCTTATTTATTTTATAGCGGAAGAAATGAACTATGACTTTTCTGCCATAATGCCTAGTACACACGGATCGAATGAATGATCGTCCATGGGTTTTTTTGTTTTTGCATGCTAGTCTCATATCAAATGAAGAGGTTACTAAAGTTACGAAAATTCTCGCATTACAGAATACAACTTTGGAAGTGATGTAATGTATACATAGAAAAAGAAAAGCAATAAGGAGACTTTAATGGCCACCATCCTAAATAGTAATAGCTTAAAATTTAAAAGTTTATTACAAAATTGATAATCACACTGTACATGCAAGTACAAATAGCATTTTTGGTCAATAATGCAATCAATTCAACCACCATGAAACAAATGCATATAGTAGTTCATGTGAAAATCCCGACGCCTTTCATGTCTTGACACGAATCTTCATCAGGGGGAACTGTCAGGGTAGTTATATCTAGATTAAAAGCATAAATGTCACAGACATAAAGAACATAATGCACGCATTTTTATTGGAGATTATCAGTTCTACATTTATTGGAGATTATCAGTTTTTTTTAAACTGATAATCTCCAATAAAAATGTGTTTTATATTCTTTGTGACATTTATACTTTTATAGGTCGTACTTTGCATGTATGATGTTTTTAGCAATTTTGTAATACAGTTTTTTGAATTTTAAGCTATCACTAATTAGTGTGGTGGCCATTAAAGTCTCCTTATTGCTTTCTTTTTCTATTTATTCTAGTTGGGATGTGGCACCAAGTTTAATCAGATTGGGCTTTTCTTTTCGTTTTGATTTCTGAGCATGCGCGGTCTTGCACTTCTGATTTTTGTATTTTCGAACAAATGCTGTACTGCTTAAATGAAAATTGTACAATCTGGTATTGTACGAAAAACATTTTGTGTTTTTGTCCCTTCGAATAATTTTGGATGAAAGCTGTGTACTAATGACAAGACTATCATACGATCGCTTCGAAAGCGGTATTTTTTGTTCAATTTTCTGATCGTGCGTAGGCTTTATCCTGTTAGTGACAAACTTCTTAAAATGAAACATGCATATGCAACTCGGTGTACAATTCTAGCATGTGCCAGGTTGAATGAACTCATGTGCTCATGGGCAGGATTTGTATAATCCTGACCACACCATTCAATTTGGCTGAAAAGTCCGAAAGGAAGAAGCCAGCAAGTAGATATCCGTGCGGGAAGGGAGCTTACGGACATTGGATCAATGGAGGAGAGGTGAGTGTAGTTCTGCTTTAGATTGTTTGAGTCAACAACATGGAATAAGTATGCAAATAAGGAAAGTTGGAGAGACGTTTTGAAGTCTTTTTTTTTTTTTTTTTTCTTTTTCCTCTTACACAAAGCAGAGTGTTTATACAGATTTTAGTTTATTACATTATAATTTAGGAAATATTTTGAAAGAATCCTTGTCTAATACATGACTTTTAATTTACAGCTAGAATGGGTTCAGAAGATCTACATGAGAATACTGCAGCTAGTGTTCAACCTTCGAGTGGAACACTTTTATATGGTATGGATCTTTTATGTTTGTTGCACTTTGTTATATCTGTTTGATAATTGCAAAAAATACCTGTCGATCCTGCTGGGAAATCCTGTGAGCTTGGAACTTTCTGTACACACTACCTCTGACGTGCTAAAATTTCAAGCAGTGTTATTGGCTCTACCAAGACTACAGAACAATCCACCTTCTACTGATCTATATAACATGAGATGAAATGGAGGAGTAGCAAAGAAAAGGGATTTTAACAGCACCACAAAATGTGAAAACAAGATTTAAAAAAAAAAAAGCTTTTCTTTTTTTTATCTTGTTTTTCAAAATTTTTGGTGCCATTAAAATCCTTTTTCTTTGCTGCTACTTCATTTGGTCTATGTAAAGTATTTGGCTGGCACCATTTGTAACCAGATTGGGCCACATGTTCTTATAATATGAGATCTGTAGTCCAAATAAGGAGTGCGCAGCCTAGGATTACCACGCCACTCCTCCATAGATGCAGTCGAGTGAGTGAGCGTTGTTAACCTAAGTACTGCAAGTGTTACTAGCAGGGTCACCACATTATAATTAAGGCTAACCATGTTCGGGGAAAAAAAACTATTGCAGCTCCCAGATCTTAGAACACCCATCTCCCCAGCGGAAGAAATGTCAAATGGCCCCTTTCTTTCTTTACCCCTTGACTTTAACGCAAAGGGCCCCCAACCACCTGCAAATTCTGGCATTCCAGGTCTGCCAAATCCTCAGACAATTTTTCTCTCTACATGAAGGTGCTCCCCCACCTTTCAGTGTGGATGGACGTCTGTTGACCATTGCGGACACTTGCACAGCTTGCATTCCAGATACCTGTGTGTAAAAAGTGGTGTCCCAGGACTACAAATTCAAGTTTTGTTCCCTTCCTCCTCCACGTTTTCTCCCTTTCAGCCTTCCTGTATCTGCACAGACTTGCAGATATCCATTGAGGCTTCTCTGGTCTTCTGGATCAAGGTGTCATTGCCCCAATTCCTGTGACACAATGGTTTTGAGAGTTTTACTCCAACCCCTTCACTGTTGTCACATCAAAAGGGGACATTGACCCATCTTTAAACGCTTACATTTCGGCCCAATAGTTCTTCATGGAATGCATCAAATCTGTCATCAGCTCCCCTTCAGCAGGGAGACTTTATGGCTTTTGTGAGCATTAGAGATGCTTACTTACATGTGCTCATCTTTCTAGCGCATAAACCATTTCTGTGATATTTAGTGGAACCCCTTCGCTGCAAATTCTTGGCCCTGCCTTTTGGCCTTTCCTCTGCCCCTTTGGATGTTCACCAAGGTGTTGACCCCAGTGTTTTCCCTGTAGCATTCTCGTGATATACCCATTGTGGGATACTATACAATCTCCTGTTGAGTAAATAGTTGAAGGCTCTGTCAGACAACGTGTCTCTGGCTGTCCAAACATTACAGAAGTTCAGGTGAATCCTGAACCTTTGAAAAATCCTTGCAGGGACTGATTCATTGCTTGGAGTGCCTGCGTAGGTTCGGGACTCGTCTTAGGCCAGAATGCCTGGATCTGATCCTTCACTGCTGGTTTCCCTTACCTAAGATGCTGGGGCCTGCACCCAAAGCCGATTAAAAAATCCTCTCGGGTGAGGACATTGCTGGATCCCTAGACACGTAGGTGTCCTTATATTAAAAGTTGTCAGCTGCAGCATTGGTAGTTGCTGACGTTTTTGGGGAGGCTGGAGCTACTCTTTAAGGTCCATAAATTCCATGTTGCCTAAGGCAGTTTCTGCCTTCCACCTCAAGCAGGACATTGTTCTTCCATCCCTTTGACTGACCTCCATTAATCAAAAGCAAATTTTCCTGGCTGTCTGGATGTAGCTTAGGCTGTGCGAGTGTCTGCTTCATTTAAAAAGACTGATTCACTTTTTGTCAAGGGCCCGGAAGGGCACCTTGACATCACCTTGCACCATTTCTAGGTGGCTCAGACATGCCATCATCCAAGCTTATAGTCTCAAGGATCGGTTCCCTTGATTTCTTTTAAGGCTCACTCTACTAGATCTGTGAGAGCATCTTAGGATTGGGCTATTGATTCAGCATTTGTAGGGCTGCTACCAGGTCGTCTGTTAACACATTCTGTAATTTTTGCCAAGTAAACATTTCTGCCTTATCTGATGCCAGCTTCAATTGTAAGGTCCTTCAGGCAGCTCTTTGTAGCACTTGTTTATGGTGTTGCTCCTCCCCTCCCCCCCCCCCCCCCCATCCCTAATTTCACCTGGACTGTTTTTGAATATCCCTCAGTGGATGAGAAAGCAAATAGGAATATTGTACTCGCCATATCTTTTTCTTAGAATTCATTGAAGAACACGGGTCCCATCCATCTGTATTATGATCATGCTCTCAGTACTGCTTTGCTACAAAACTGGGGCATGCTGGTAGCAGGAGGGGTTATCCTGTCCTGGCCTACAGGTTTTTTGTTTCCCATTGCCCAGTCCTCCTGTAAATGCAGGGATGTGGACATTTTTTAAAAAACTACTTGTGCAAGGGACTAAATTGGTGTCCTAAGCTACTTGTCCCTTTGACAATCTATTTGTCCTGATAAAAAGATAGTGATCTTAAACAGAACAGATTTTCACATTTTAGCTTACTTTATAAAAAAAATAAACTTAACAGAGGCAACCTCATGAGGTCATTTATTTCCATGAATTTAACCCTTTCCTGCCAACACCACCTGGAGCTTTAAGACATTCAAGATACCAAAAGATGGGGGTGGGCTTTCTGATCATGTGACTGCTGTGACTGGCTGTCAGCGCTCACATGATAGCTCCTGATCGCAAGTAGTGATCGGGGACTTTCTGTTCCCTGCTGGCAATTGTGCTGGGAGCGCGCAGGGTGAGTGGTTATGTCCACTGTCAGGCTAATGATTGTTGTCCCTGGACAGCTGGTACCACCCCTAATGAGTTCTGTAATCTGTGCTTGCCCTTTTGAAGCACACAAAACACAACATTCAGAAGCAAGTGTAACAGCGAATGTATACAAATTCCAAGAGATATGGAATGTATACAGTATATAATTTATATAAAAATTGATTCTATAATATATAATTCAAATATTATTATTTTTATATATATATATATATATATATATATATATATATATATATATATATATATATATATATATTCAAATGTACAAAGTCTGAATCTAATTATATAATAATAATAATAATACTGTAATATTAATTTATTATTCATAATAACAATAATATTAATCTTATTCAAAAGTCCAAACAAAAGCCTGAAAAAATTACATTGTAAACCTTGGCACAGGGTGGTAGGAGACCATGATTGCCATACATACAGTAATGTGGGATCAATAAAAAGTGAAGTGTCAGATAATATTTCCTTAGGAAACAATGTAATGCTTGCATGAGGTTCTATCTCATGTTCTGATCATTTCTCTGCAATGATTATATATGATCTGGTCACCTGTCCAGGTTAACATATTTTTAAGCCAAGTCCTGGGATAATGGTCCGATCAGGTCAGTGTATGTATGGCAGATGGTGCCTCCTGACAGTCATATCTGATGTCTGAGGAATAGGAAATGAGGAGATGTGTGCCCTCCACCCAAAGTAGAAATAATTCTTCTGGGTTGATCTCCCCCCTCCCCATCTACATGAAGGTGACCACCTCGCTAGGGGTGACCGGACACTTCTTCAGACAGCCCCCGTTTATCAGTTTCCCGGTGTAGAGGATCCGAGTGCAGGCTGTACTGAGCAGGATCCGGGAAGTGTCTGTGCCCATGAGTACAGAAGAATGATCAGGTCCTTGTCTTTTTGTTGTCTTGCATGGACTGCTCACCTTTTCTCCACCACCAGCAGCAGCCGCCAACCCTGGTCCCGGGCCACCCCCATGCACCATGACATGTGTGTCGCACACTGATAGGACACTGCTTGTATTATTAATACTGGGGGACTGAGAGTGGAGCAGCACCCCCTTGTGTCTGGGAGTGTTACCTAAATCATTTAGTGCTTGCCCGCAGCAGGGCTAAAGGGAAAAAAAAATCCACCTGCCTGTCACCCCAGAACTGCATGTTCTGGGCTTTGGGCAATTATGATTTGTGCATCCCTGAAATGGCAGTATAACCTGAAAGCTTAAGACTTCTTCAGTGGACTCAAGGAACAGATCTTACATTGAGTACAAGATTCTATTTTGCAGACTGTGCACATGCACACATTCTTTACTGCACATTGTACAGTATTCATAACCATATTTCCAAGTAGTTGCAGATTTCTTGTCTCCTAGCTGATGGCTATGTATATGTTTCAGATACCTGTGGATTTGGAAATTCAGTACCCTCACCTCGTTGAAGGCTTTGCACCACTGGGCTATATAGTAACTTTCATGTATGTATTTCTGTTTGTTACATTTTCAGTGATGGTAGCTTTGCACTTCATGGTTTTCTCAATATCAGCATGATTTTCAATAATTGTGATTGACAAAATAAATGCAAAACAAAATCCTGAACTTGATTTTATGCTCTTATAGAGATTGGAACAGACAGGTTTTTTCTTGGTCATTGCTTTATACAGTGGCTGCTGCTCTGTCTTACCCACTTAAGCTCCAGAAGATTTGAATCTCGTCATGACCAGGCCATTTTTTGCTATTTAGCCCTGTGCAACTTTAACTGCAAAAACTGGCAAATGCTCGGTCATGCACACTGTATAGAAATTAAATTTATTTAATTTTTTTCCCACCAGTAGAGCTTTCTTTTGATGGTATTCAATCACCACTGGGTTTTATATTTTTTATTATCCACTTCCGGGTTACTGTATAGCATTTTTACTGCTACAGGGCTGCTGATCTGCATATATAGAAGTGATTTTTCATTTCCGGGTAGAGGGCACGTGTGCCATCCTACCCACGCTGTCTTTGGCTCCCGTAGTTGTCACTCACTGGGTCCTGGCCAGCTATTCATGGCCGGGACTCCGTGATCGGTGGAGCAGCTGATCGGAGAGAGATCTGTGAGTGTAAACAACACAAATCTCTCTCCTTTCAGTGGGGATGTGCTGGTTTTTATTGTTCTTCAAACAGGGAGATAAAAGCCAGCATGTCGCCGATAGCAGCCATTACTAGTATATTAAATAAATAAAAATTCATATATATATGTGTGTGTGTGTACCGCCGTTTGTAGACGCTATAACTGTCGCGCAAACCAATTACTATACACTTATTGAGAGACATGTAGCAGAATACGTTTGGCCTAAATTTATGAAAAAACATTATTTTTAAAAAAAATTTTTATTGGATATGTTTTATAGCAAAAAGTAAAAAATATTATTTATTTATTTTCCGGTATTTTAAAAATTTTCAGCGCAAAAAATAGAAAAAAAAAACCCAGCGATGATCAAATACCACCAAAAGAAAGCTCTATTTGTGTGAGAAAAATATTAACCACACTGTGTACAGTGTAGCATGACCACACAATTGTCAGTTAATGTAGCGCAGGGATGTATAGCACAAAATTTTTTTTTTTTGCTCCAATATGTGACATTAACAGGGGTACTTTGTATCCGTAAACCAATTTGTTCAGAAGTTTACACTAAATAAAGAATTTACAAAAAAATACATAAACTGAAGAGAAAATACTGAGATCTGTGATCTGTTCAGTCATTTTATATTTGCTTTTGTTTTGTAACCCACACTTCAGAAATGATATTGTTAGGGAGGCCACCCAAAAGGGGAAGTTCCGCTTTAAGTCTATGTCCCCCACTCCCCATTAAGGATTGGCACATCTTTGAGGAGTGGGGGGTATCCGAATTTGACAGGTACCTACTCCCACTTCCGCTACGATTGCTTAGGGCAGGCATGTCCAAAGTCCGGCCCGCGGGCCATTTACGGCCCGGGGGTCGGTTTAATACGGCCCTCCAACAGCCCTCCCTGCTCTGTGTAATGTGGCCCTCCCACGGCCCTCCCTTCTATGGCAGACAGTCTTCTGCTTGAGAGCAGAGGGCAGTGCGCATGCCTGACTGCGGCGCGTTCTCCCTGGTCTGTGTAAATGCGGCTGTCGCAGGGCCCTCCCTTCTGTGGCAGACAGTCTTCTGTTTGAGAGCAGTGCGCATGCGTGACTGCGCCGTGCTGGGAGCGACAGAGGGCGGTGACGTCAGGGCCGGGCTTCCAGCGTAAAGTGTGTTTCTCTTCCCCTCCCGGCTGCCGAGCAGAGACTTCAGCTCCAGCTACCTTTTTCACCCTTCACATTAGTGCAGGTAAGTTTTTTTTTAAATTTATTTTCAATACATTGTGAAAACTCAGCTGTCAGTTGATCTTAATGTTATGAAATGAAAAGTATGTCGTTTGCAATTAACTTGGCATAAAATAATTTATTTGCATTTAATTGTAATGGTTCAAAGAATGTTCGGAAAAATGTTCGGCCCTCCACCATGTTCACTTCATCCAATCTGGCCCTCTTTGAAAAAAGTTTGGACACCCCTGGCTTAGGCGATCAGAAGCGGAAGTCGTATTTTAAAAGTCTGCAGCTACAATTTTTGTAGCTGCTGACTGTTATTTTTTTTTTTCCAGGTGGCACTCCGCTTTAAGTGACAGGAGAAGAATGCCAGAGGGCAACTCTGAGTTTCAAATTAAAACTTGAAAAAAAGAAAACTCCAAATTTCGGGTTCCTGAGTGATCTAAAATCTGAAATTGTTCACTATGACATCCAAAAAAACTGGTCACGTTAAATTCTACCTATAGTCAAAACCTTTTTGATTTTGATATGGTAGGGAGTTGTTAAAACACTAAGGCGACTTTCACACTGATCCGCTGCATAGGTATTTTTGCTGCGCTTTCTGAGTGTTTTTAAAGGACACGTGACTTAAAAACTGCACCTAAAACGCTTCTCAGAGGAGTTTTTCAGGTGTTTTCCATTGATTCCAATGGGAAGAGGCGTTTTTTGGGCATTTTTTTTTCTTTTTTACTCCCCAAACAGGCCCCAAAGCTGCTGCAAGCAGGAGTTTTTACAAGTGCAATGCCTCAGTGTGAAAACATACATAGATATACATTCATATACATAGGGAAGCGTATTTCTTGAGCTTTTCAGGCACTTTTTTAACGCAAAAACACTTCAAAAGCTCCTCAGTGTGAAAGTAGCCTAAGTTTTCTGCAGACACAACAGGAAGCTAGTTGAAATCTCTCCAAAGTGAATGAAAATCTTCTTGGACAGTTGCACAAATAGTTGTTTTTACTGGAAAATTTCCCCTCACCTCCTCCTATTAAGGTGACAACCATCAAATTTTGCGTTTCCTGTCGCTTTCTTTTGTGGTGACAAGAATGAGGGTAGAGAGGCTGAATGTCCTTGGCAGAGTTGCAGACATCAACAAAAGTGGTTCTAGCCCTTCTCTGCTCTAATTCTTTCTTAATGAATACTTTTAAGTGTATGTCAAACAAGAACACTTGTTGGTGCTATTAATGTTCATTTTTGCCTGGAGTTCTGCTTTAAAGAATTTCTTCTCTTTTCATTAAGGACACGTCTTCTGCCGATGTGTCGAGTATATGAGTTTCACCCATCTGATGTTCTGAATCCCAGTAAGTATGTCATGGTAACAAACATTCTGACCAAATATTGATAAATCTTGTATTTCTCTGACCTTTTTTCTTTTTTTACACCTTTAGAAGGGAAACATATTATCACCTTGCTTAGTGGGATTGTCAACTTCCTTCACTTCAGGAATACCCGAATGGAGGTCTACAATGAATTCTGTTTAAGCTATGTAAGAAAAAACTGATTCTTCATTTATTTACTCCTGTTTTTTGGTCAAAAGCTATTGCTACAGGTTTCATTTATGCTGGAATGTTTAAATATTGTCTGCAGAAATATGCCTTGGACAACATAAACCAGCAACAGAAGGCCATTCAGGAGTTAGAAGCTAAAAAAGAAAAACTTACGTAAGTGTTTCTGATTCCCATTTCTGTTGGTTATGACTTGCCCCTTTAGGTTTTGTCTTTTGATCTACTGAGCAAAAAGAAAATGTAACCACGTAAATAAGGTCCCCTCAATTGACCCTTTCAGGGAGACTTAATGTCCACTATATATCGTGGAACAAGCTCATATATGTACATCAGACAGTTCACTACTTCCTCTCAAGACACATTACCACTTTGTTGTGGATGAATAGCTTATGTTTCTCCATGTCCCACAGAGATGAAGATTTGTGCTTCCAGTAAGACAGGCTTGTCAAAAGGCCAAGATGAGACTAAAGGTGTTTCACCAGGTTTGAGGATTTAAGAGTTTTTTGACCTTAACCACTTCCCATCCGGCCCATGTATATAAGCGGCCCGACAGGAGCAGTGCAGGAGTGGGTGGCCGTTTTATAAATAAAATAAATAAAATCCCAGTGGTGAATAAATACCACCAAAATAAAGTTTTATCTGTCTAAAAAAAATGCTAAAAAGTTCATATGGGTACAGTGTTGCATGACCGCGCAATTGTCATTCAAAGTGTGATAGCTCTGAAAGCTGAAAATTGGCCTGGACATGAAGGGGGTGAAAGTGTCCGGACTGGAAGTGGTTAAAGAAAAAACAATGGTATGGAAAGAGCAGAAGAATCTTCCTTAACTATGCATGAAGTTCTTCCCAAGTCTTATGCAGAGACTTGAATGACTGGTGGTGAAAAGCCAGTGGGGAAGTCCTAATAACTAGTCAGATATTACCTTTACCTAAGCTGCTGTAGAAAAATTACCCCTTGGAATTGTTTTGTCATGCAGTCCAGATCCATACATGTGTAATACTCTCACTGAAAGTCTTAATAATTAATACACGTTATTGTCTTAGGACTGTCCCACCTGAACAACAAGCAGAATTCAAAGCGCTTTCCAGTGATATCCAAGACTTGCAGCAGACTATAAGTCAGGAATATCGCGCAAAGGATGTAAGTAACCAACATTTCTTCGTCTTTTTTTTTTTTTTCTTCAATATCCTGGTTTTAATGAAAACTTATAAACAAACCCAAATAAGTCCCCATTTATTTAAACGATTACCTTCAGGTGACACTACAGGATTCCTCGACTTTGGAGGGATTTCCTCCCACTTCCTGTTTTGGCTATGGGTAAGGAAGTGAAGGAAAATCTCCCCAGTTGGGCACAGATGTACATAAAAACTGACAGGAGATATCACCCTCCTTTGCCCTTTCCAAATTGAAAAAAATATAAACAAAAAGCCCCCCCAAAAAAACAAGGTTTTCCGTTTCGTTACCCTTGTGATGGGCGAACACCATCCCACCTAATTTGCTAAGCTTGGTGAACATACAGATTTCATACTAAATGTACAGTCTTTTACTTCTTTAGTAATTCAACTGCATTGCATCAGTGAGAAGTGCTTAGTAGACTCATTTGATATGTAAAGGAGCTTACAAAGGTTTGGGTGAGGGAAGCCTGTCAAACATCTGACCCATTGCATATGCTGAATATCCTGTTTGTACATATTTGTCAGTATGAGCTGGTTTTACATTTTATTGCTATCTTTATATTCCGTTGTCTGCACAAGAGATAGTCACACATTTAGTTGGTTGGAAGCCAAGTAGTAATAGTCATTGTTTCATTTTCCAAGAACAAGTACTTCTATGTTGGAAAATCTCTTCTACTAAGCACAAATCCAAGTCATTAAGAATGTTGTAGTTGGTCCAGGCGTAACCAAGCACCATAGGCGACACTTCAAAAGCCCCTACAGGTCATCAGTTAAGTGGTATGGTGAGGTCTTGTGCTAGAATTATTGCTCACGCTCTGGTGTGTACGGCGATATGTAACGTGTATTGCAATCAACGTTTTCATGCGTAGGCAACCCTGATGCGTATGTTTACGTTTGTATGTGCGTTAATGTGGGGGTGGAAGGCCTCAAAAACATTTTTTTGGGGGGTGGGTAGTGTTATGTGCTTGGGTGTAACTTTTATTGTTTGTCAATAAAAATGTTTTTTTATTTTTTACCTTTTTTTTTTTTTTTTTTTTTTTTTTTTTTCATCACAAAGGGAACACACAGTCCCTTATGTGCATGTCTACTTTGGGCTCCAATGGATTATTTTATTTATTTATTTCAGGTACTTACAGTGGGGCAAAAAAGTATTTAGTCAGCCACCAATAGTGCAAGTTCTCCCACTTAAAAAGATGAGAGAGACCTGTAATTGGCATCATAGGTGGACCTCAACTATGAGAGACACAATGAGAAAAAAAAATCCAGACAATCACATTGGCTGATTTAGAAAGAATTTATTTGCAAATTATGGTGGAAAATAAGTATTTGGTCATCTACAAACAAGCAAGATTTCTGGCTCTCACAGACCTGTACCTTCTTCTTTGAGGCTCCTCTGTCCTGCACTCATTACCTGTATCAATGGCACCTGTTTGAACTTGTTATCAGTATAAAAGACACCTGTCCACAACCTCAAACAGTCACACTCCAAACTCCACTATGGTGAAGACCAAAGAGCTGTCGAAGGACACCAGAAACAAAATTGTAGACCTGCACCAGGCTGGGAAGACTGAATCTGCAATAGGCAAGCAGCTTGGTGTGAACAAATAAACTGTGGGAGCAATAATTAGAAAATGGAAGACATACAAGACCACTGATAATCTCCCTCGATCTGGGGCTCCACGCAAGATCTCACCCCGTGGGGTCAAAATGATCACAAGAACGGTGAGCAAAAATCCCAGGACCACACGGGGGGACCTAGTGAATGACCTGCAGAGAGCTGGGACCAACGTAACAAAGGCTACCATCAGTAACACACTACGCCACCAGGGACTCAGATCCTGCAGTGCCAGACGTGTCCCCCTGCTTAAGCCAGTACATGTCCGGGCCTGTCTGAAGTTTGCTAGAGAGCATTTGGATGATCCAGAAGAGGATTGGGAGAATGTCATATGGTCAGATGAAACCAAAATAGAACTGTTTGGTAGAAACACAGCTCGTCGTGTTTGGAGGAGAGAGAATGCTGAGTTGCATCCAAAGAACACCATACCTACTGGGAAGCATGGGGGTGGCAACATCATGCTTTGGGGCTGTTTCTCCGCAAAGGGACCATAAACGACTGATCCATGTACAGGACAGAATGAATGGGGCCATGTATCGTGAGATTTTGAGTGCAAACCTCCTTCCATCAGCAAGGGCATTGAAGATGAAACGTGGCTGGGTCTTCCAACATGACAATGATCCCAAACATACCGCCCGGGCAACGAAGGAGTGGCTTCGTAAGAAGCATTTCAAGGTCCTGGAGTGGCCTAGCCAGTCTCCAGATCTCAACCCCATAGAAAACCTTTGGAGGGAGTTGAAAGTCCGTGTTGCCCAGCGACAGCCCCAAAACATCACTGCTCTAGAGGAGATCTGCATGGAGGAATGGGCCAACATACCAGCAACAGTGTGTGCCAACCTTGTGAAGACTTACAGGAAACGTTTGACCTCATTGCCAACAAAGGATATATAACAAAGTATTGAGATGAACTTTTGATATTGACCAAATACTTATTTTCCACCATAATTTGCAAAAAAATTCTTTCCAAATCAGCCAATGTGATTGTCTGGATTTTTTTTCTCATTTTGTCTCTCATAGTTGAGGTCTACCTATGATGCCAATTACAGGCCTTTCTCAACTTTTTAAGTGGGAGAACTTGCACAATTGGTGGCAGACTAAATATTTTTTTGCCCCACTGTATATAGCGCCGTCAATTTACGCAGCGCTTTACATATATATTGTACATTCACATCAGTCCCTAACCCTCAAGGGGCGTACAATCTAAGGTCCCTAACTCACATTCATATACAAGGGCCAATTTAGACAGGATCCAATTAACCTACCAGCATGTCTTTGGAGTGTGGGAGGAAACCGGAGTACCCAGAGGAAACCCACGCAGGCACAGGGAGAACATGCAAACTCCAGGCGCGGAGGTGCCGTAGCTGGGATTCGAACCAACGACCCTAGTACTGCCAGGCGGAAGTGCTAACCGTTTAGCCACTGTGCTGCCACAGTGGATGTATTGCAATGCAAATCACATTGCAATACATATCTCCTCGGCTAGAATAGCCAGGGAAAGTGACAGCAATGACCCGGAAATGACATCATATACGTGGCTTTCCGAGTCACAGTAAGAAGGGGAGAAAAGAAGTCGTGTGTCCACTCTCCTCTCTCCTATCCACCCTCTGGCACCCGCCATGTTGACCTGGGGCTCACAGATGGGCAGGCAGAGCCCGAAATACATGGCAGGAGCACGTGTGCGGGCGAGTGGGGGGTTGTTGTGTTTTGTGTCTGACACCAAGCATGGGCATTCTTCTTGCTGTCCATTCTTTGCAAAAGCTCTTCTGCATATGGCCAATCTTATACGAATTGGCACAAAAGGGCACACCTAAAACTGGATAGTACTTCATCATTTCTTCTGTGTATTTAAAGAACATGCATGTTTTTTAGTAGGATTATTTTTGCTACTACTTTTTCCTGTGGCTGTCACTGGAATCATATACTCTGTAATTTTTTTGTGTGGAATAATCTTTAGGTTACAGTTACATATGGGTGCATTTTTGTCATGTTTTATTTCATTGTATAAGTTCATATATTGCATTTATTTTGAACAATATTTTTCCTTCCTTTTTAGATGGCTTTCCAGGAAAAACTGGCACAGAAAAAAGTGGATTTTGCAGAGAAGATGAAAAAACTGGTAAGTTAAAATAGAGCTGCAGTAATAGCAGTTATGTCACACTAGTGTAGAGTCAGCTGATGCCCATATGTATAAAGCATTTGTGTGTAAAGTTCAGCAGGAAAAGCTTAAGGTTCTCAGATGGAAACTCCAGGGTGAATTCTTGCTGATCTCCGGACACTCTTTGCAGCACCTCTGAGGCTGAAGAATCTCTAAGAGTACAAAAATAAAAGCAGAGGGCGTGATCTGAGTGTAGTCAGGTACATTTAGTTATAAAAACAGCAAATTGGCAACTTGCATATAGCCAGTAAATGTTCGCTAATCATCAGAGTCCGGCTTGTGTGGTGTAATATTTATTTTATTTATTTATATTTTATGAAAGCAGAACCGCAGACCAACCTGAAAATAAACCCCAAACCCAGCACTTAAAGCTGGGCAAAACACCTCTTTTCCCTGACTTAGTTTGACTTGCCTTTTGTGTTACAGACTCTCCCCCTCACCCCCCTTATACTTACCTGAGCCCCATCATGATCCAGCACTGTGCATAAGAGCTGTAGTTCTCCTGGCTTTGTCCCTCCTCACTAGACAGATCGATAGCAGTTGGGAGCCAGTGGCTCCCACACATGTCACTCAACTCTAGTGATGATGGAGCGGGAGGCGGGGCTGAGTCTTGTCTGTGCTCAATGGACCACCAAGAAAGGAGGAGTGCCGGCAGGGAATCCAAGAATAGAATTATTGGGGCCGCTCTATGTAATTCTTTTGCACAAAGCAGGCAAGTATAAACATGTTTTGTTTTTTTGGCTTTGTTTGGTTTTTTTTTTTTTTCTTTTACAATCACTTCAATTGCTATGATGCCTTGTACTGCCACCAGCTGTTCCATCAGAACAGATCTGCCTTTGTCCTGTAATGTGCTCTTGGCCATGTATTTTAACATCAATATTTTGGCTCGTCTCAAGTTACCCTTGTTCATGGCCATCTGTTAGGGCGATATTCAACTTGTTTCCAAGATACAGTGCCTTGAAAAAGTATTTATGCCCCTTAACATTTTCCACATTTGGTCATGTTACAACCAGAAATGTATTTTATGTGATAGAGCAACACAAAGTGGCATATAATTGTGAAGAGGAAGGAAAATTGATAATTGCTTTTCAAACTTTTTTTACAAATATCTGAAAAGTGTGGCGTGCATTTGTATTCAGCCCCCTTTACTCTGATACCCCTAACTAAAATCTAGTGGAACCAATTGCCTTCAGAAGTCACCTAATTAGTAAATAGAGTCCACCTGTGTGTAATTTAATCTCAGTATAAATACAGCTGTTCTGTGAAGCCCTCAGAGGTTTGTTAGAGAATATTAGTGAACAAACAGCATCATGAAGGCCAAGGACACACCAGACAGATCAGGGATAAAGTTGTGAAGAAGCAGGTTTAGGTTATAAAAAAAATAACCCAAGCTTTGAACATCTCATGGAGCACTGTTCAACCCATCATCTGAAAATGGAAAGAGCATGGCACAACTGCAATACTACCAAGATGGAGCCGTTCCGCTAAACTGGCAGGCTGGGCAAGGAGAGCATTAATCAAAGAGGCAGTCAAGAGGTCCATGGTAATTCTAGAGGAGCTGCAAAGATCCACAGCTCAGGTGGGAGAATCTATCCACAGGATAACTATAAGTCGTGCACTCCACAAATCTGGCAGTTTGTGAGAAGCCATGTGGGGGGCACAGCAAACATGTGGAAGAAGGTGCTCTGGTCAGATGAGATCAAAATTGAACTTTTTGGCTTAAAAGGAAAAATGCTATGTGTGGCTGAAAACTAACACTGCACATCACCCTGAACACACCATCCCCACTGTGAAACATGGCGGTGGCAGCATCATGTTGCGGGGATGCTTTTCTTCAGCAGGGACAGGGAAGCTGGTCAGAGTTGATGGGAAGATGGATGGAGCCAATTACAGGGCAAAAAGAAAACCTGCTGGAGTCTGCAAAAGACATGAGACTTGGGTGGAGGTTCACCTTTCAGCTGGACAACGACCCTAAACATACAGCCAGAGCTACAATAGAATGGTTTAGATCAAAGCATATTCATGTGTTAGAATGGCTCAGTCAAAGTCCAGGCTTGAAACAAATTGAGAATCTGTGGCTAGACTTGAAAATTGCTGTTCACAGACACCCTCCATCCAATCTGACAGAGCTTGAGCTATTTTGTAAAGCAGAATGGGCAAAAATGTCACTCTCTAGATGTGCAAAGCTGGTAGAAACATCCCCAAACGGACTTGCAGCTGTAATTGCAGCAAAAGGAGGTTCTACAAAGTATTGACTCACGTGGGCCGAATACAAATGCATGCCACACTTTTCAGATATTTATTTGTAAACATTTTTGAAAACCATTTATAATTTTCCTTCCACTTCACACTTTGTGTTGGTCTATCACGTAAAAGCCCAATAAAATAAATTTACGTTTTTGGTTGTAACATGACAAAATGTGGAAAATTTCAAGGAGTATGAATACTTGTTCAAGGCACTGTAAGTCTTGTAGTTTATTCAGTCAGCACTATATCACAAGTCACTGTTTTTGAACTGTTTTAATTGTTTGTTTTTTTGTTTTTGATTTTGTTTTAATGTTTTGCTAAGCTTATAATGCTGGATCTGCATTTGGTCTGTTAAAGATACATTTGATAGCTTTTTTTTTTGTTATATCTGTTCAAGAAGTGCAAAATAATACCTGTTGATTGTGTCATAAATTCTGAGTGGTCCTGTGTTATCTCAAGAAATCGAATTAGCTCTCCTAGCCCTTAACCTGGACTACATTGACAATTATAATATTTATGTTGTTGAGATGAAGAGAGGAAGGATTCATTTGTTTAACAAAAGACATATATTTGTTTAATTTCAGTCCACAAATTCCTGTGTGTTAGCAACACACAGCTGCATATTTGGAGCAGAGTGCATTTGTTTTCAGCTCAATAGGTAATTTTTTATCATTCATTAACCAGTTGCCACCCAGCCTATGGCCCAATGGCGGCCGGGTGAACGCTTCGTCCCTCCTGGAGGACGCCATATGGCGTCCTTCCCGGATCGCCCTTTGCGCATGCCCGCAGGCCTGCGCTATGGTGAGATCTGTCACCGGCCGTGTACTTTGGACATGGCCGATGACAGATCTGTGTACCGGTCCTGCTGCCAGTACCATGTGACCTTCTGTGACCAATCACAGCAGGTCACATGACAGTTGTATAAAATGAATGGCTTCCTTTCATGCCATCCATTGTATACAAGTGTGTCTAGCTGTTAATGGTCACAGCGATCACATGCACAGGCTGGGCCAGTTACAGCCCATCTGTGTCATTTGATTAGCTGTGGCTAATCACAAAAAAAAGGAAAAACCTGAATGAATCGATTTCATTAAGTTAAATGCTTGCTTACAGGAAAGAAATTATTTGCTATAATCAAATTGTGTAAAAAAAAATAAAAATAATGATCACTTCCCCAAAGTAGTGCAATGTTACTATGGTAACATTATACTACTTTGGTCATAGTGAAATATGAAAAGAAAATCTTAAAGAGAAAAAAAAGTAATAAAAAATTTAAAAAATCTTTTTTTTTTTTTTGGACTGTCACCAGTCAGTGTCCCTGATCACTGCCACGCCAGTTATATGCTGATGCTGTACTGCACTGGTGACGGTATGCAAAAAAAAAAATTGTGAAAAAATGTTTTTCATTTCTTCATTTTCTGAAAAATTATGACAAAAAAATCACAACTTCAAAAGACTTGCCATGCCTCTTATGAAGTACGTCAGACTGTCTACTTTGCAAAAAGGGGTCATTTGGGGGATATCTGTACTGTTCTGACATTTTTGGGTCTCAAGAAATTAGATTGGCTGTCAGTACTTCAGGATTGATCAATTTTCAGATATATCCCATAGCTTGTGAACTCTATAACTTTACTACAGACTAAATAATAAATACTGATTTGGGTTATTTTCACCAAAGACATGTAGCAGAATACATCTTGGCCTAAATTTATGAAGAACAATTATTTATTTGCAAACTTTTATAACAGAAACAAAGAAAAACATGTTTTTTTTTCTTTCAAAATTTTCAGTCTTTTTTTTGTTAATTTTAGCACAAAATAAAAACCGCAGTGGTGATTAAATACCACCAAAAGAAAGCACTAGTTGTGTGAACAAAATGATAAAAGTTTAGTTTGGACACAGTGTTGCATGACCGCGCAATTGTCATTCAAAGTGTGAGAGCGCTGAAATCTGAAAATTGGCCTGGGCAGGAAGGAGGTAAAAGTGCCTGGTATTTAGTGGTTAAGGCATGCATGATCAGGAGTAAATCTGAGACATTTTGTTATACTGATGCCTACAGGAGAAATTGAACACTGGCAGCAAAACAGATAACCAGCCAGGTAAAAGCCAGGAAAAGTTGATCATTTGTAATAGATGTTTTATTTTTTTCAACAAGAGCTTTCCTTCAGCCAACTCTTCATTCTGCTGTGCTGCTATCCAGATAGGTTAATCCTTGGCACCGCCTTTGAGGCCGTTCCCAGACCCAGTTGAATTGAGAGGGGCTTGCCTGTAATGTGACCTTTGACACTGAGTTCAACTTGTTATACTACATGGGCACCAAGTGTACTGGTTTGTTAGCTGCACTTCCTAGGTTCCGGGCTGTGGCACATTCTCTGGTGTGACCTTTTCCTTTGGAATTTACCTATGTAAGTTGAAAACTTTGGAGTGTGGCATTTGATCTCTGAGTTCTGCATATGGCGCTCTCTGGTACCTTAGTATTATGCTTGTTTATCACAGAACTATGACAGAGCCCTCTCTGTTCATGGTGCACTTTTAATTTTTCTTCCACAATTGTTTTTCCCTGTGCTCCTCAGAAAGGGTAAAAGCACTGGAGAAAGAAGTGCTGCATTACTAACTGCGATGTTGCATGGACACAACACGATCTCTGTCTGTTTTTTAAATTTGAGATAGCTTTCCATCATTGCTCTACTTTCAAGTATCACAAAGTTCGGTTTGTCCTTGCTGCTGCCAGCATTGATTTAGTCACCTCTGGCCTGCTTTTAACAACTGTTTTTGAGTATTCAAGGTCCTTTTTTGGTGTGCTTATATGCATTTCCTCAGTTGCTCTAAGACGCAAAGTGAGCAGTCACACAGGCCTCTACAGCTTCTCACTTTTCTGCTGTTCGATCTGGATCAACCATCAAAGGATAAATCACAAGTCTTCCAATCCTGTTCCAAAGGCCGCATGCCTTAGTAAAAGCCTTTGTACAAGGTGTCACTCATATATTCTGACCTAAACAGCCTCCAGTGACTCAGTTGGATTTCAACCTGGTTCTTTCGGTTCTTTAAAAGGATGTCCTTTGAACATATCAAGGATGTTCCCTTGGCAATTAGGAAGGCAACTTTGTGTGTGAGAGTTGACATCACCTCTTCTAGACATGCTTCTGAGTTAGCTGTCCTTTCTTGTAAAGAACCTTTTTTTTTTTTCTGCACAAAGATTAGTTTGTCTTCAGGCCTAGAGCATTTTTCCTCCCTATGGTGGTTTCTACCTTTCACCTGGTGAAACAACCTGTCCGACCTCAAAATACCCCAAAAAGATCTCTTGATTGTTTGGATGTGGTGAAAGCAGTTCATGTTTATCTTGTGGTGAAATCTTCTCTCAGAAGGACTGACTCACTTTTTGTCATTCCTGAGGGTCCCTGAGGAACAACCTGCTTCTCATTCCCCCATTTCTCTGTGTCTGTTAGCAATCATTACACAAGCCTATAGGCATTCTGTAAAGGGACAAGCCACTAGATCAGTAAGTGCTTCTTGGGCCTTTCAGCATCAGGCAGATGTTTCTCAGATTTCCAAAGCCACTACCTGGTCTTGCGTTTATACGTTCTAAGTTTTTTTCCAGGCAGATGTTCATGTTTTAGTTGATGCAAGCTTCGACCATAAGGTGCTGTAGGCAGTCCGCAGTTTCAATACTGAAAGTGGTGCATAATCAGTACGTATCTTAAGTGCGCCATCCACCTCCTACAAATATCAAATGACCAAGAGTTTCTGCAACCACTGTAAGTGATCCCGCACCCAAAAGAAAAATAAATAATGAAAGTGTTGCGCTACTAAATATTAAAACCTTAATACATAAATATGTGAAAAATAACACTTAATTCATAGAATACTCAGTGCATATATAAATCATATAAATGAACACTGTCCTAATGGTAAATCAAAGTCCATGTCCACATGTTGCAGTTCTCCAAATATCTTCAACAATGAAGGTGATGCATTCACTTATTCCATCATCACTGAACTTTACAAACGTGTCCCACCACCATACTTAAGGATGGCCACTCACCTGAGAACCAGGACCTATATACTGGAATATACAGGTCTCCTGCACTTGATAAATTCCCTATTAGGACTCAAGATGGCAGTAACACCTTCTGCTGTATCTTCCGCCACAGTGGTAATCACAATTGGGCAATCCACAGTGCCTTAAATCCTTCTCCTCCTCTCAGCATCCCCATCCCCAACAGGTTTTCCTTGATGAAGCCATGTGGTTGGTGGCGTTACATGTGGGGTGGAGCTTAGTGACGTCACTTCCAGGTATGGAGCCACGAACCGGAAGTCCAAGTAGATTTAATATGCGTGAGTATTTTTTAGTCTTGTGAGTGTGCATTTGGCAATTTTAATTATAATATTTATAATAAAAAATATTACACTATTGGAGGCTTTCTTCCTTTCCTTATGGGGATGCTGAGAGGAGAAGGATTTAAGGCACTGTGGATTGCCGAATAGTGATTACTACTGTGGCGGAAGATACAGCAGCAGGTGTTACTGCCATCTTGGATTCTAATAGGGAATTTACAAAGTGCATGAGACCTGTATATTCCAATATATAGGTCCTGGTTCTCAGGTGAGTGGCCATCCTTAAGTATGGTGGTGGGACACATTGGTGATGCATTCAGTTATTCCATGATCACTAAAGTTTACATTCATTGTTGAAGATATTTGGAGTACTGTCATGTGGAATTGGACTTTGATTTACCATTAGGACAGTGTTTATTTATATATGCACTGAGTATTCTATGAATTAAGTGTTCTTATTCACATATTTATGTATTACGGTTTTAATATTGAGTAGCGCAACACTTTATTTTTCTTACAGTGGTTGCAGAAACTCTTGGTTATTTGATATTTGTAGGAGGTGGGTGGCGCACTTAGATACAGTTGTGTCCAAAATTATTCAACCCCCACTGAAATTGAGTGTTTTGGCCAGTTTGACATTGCTTTTGATCATTCAGTCATCTTGCTTACATTTACATTAAAGAGGCACTTGTAGGTCAGACAAATATAACATAACAGTTATAATGAAATAACCACAAATGTCTTTTCTGTGCTCACAGCATTATCAGTTTTATTCAACCCCCAAGTGACATTCAATCTTAGTACTTAGTACAGCATCCTTTTACAGTTATAACAGCTTTTAAACGTGAAGCATAGCTTGACACAAGTGTCTTGCAGCGATCTACGGGTATCTTCGCCCATTCTTCATGGGCAAAGGCCTCCAGTTCAGTCACATTCTTAGGCTTGCGCACTGCAACTGCTTTCTTTAAGTCCCACCAGAGGTTCTCAATCGGATTTAAGTCTGGTGACTGCGATGGCCACTCCAAAATGTTCCAGCCTTTCCTCTGCAACCATGCTCTAGTGGACTTGGAGGTATGCTTGGGATCATTGTCCTGTTGAAAGGTCCAACGTCTCCCAAGCCTCAGGTGTGTGACGGACTGCATCACGTTTCCATCCAATATCTCCTGGTACTGAAGAGAATTCATGGTACCTTGCACACGCTGAAGCTTCCCTGTACCTGCAGAAGCAAAACAGCCCCAAAGCATGATTGACCCTCCACCATGCTTCACAGTAGGCAAGGTGTTCTTTTCATCATAGGCCTTGTTCTTCCTCCTCCAAACATAGCGTTGATCCATGGGCCCAAACAGTTCTAATTTTGTTTCATCAGTCCACAGAACACTATCCCACAACTTTTGTGGTTTGTCCACATGGCTTTTGGCATACTGCAGTCGACTCTTCTTATTCTTTGGAGACAGCAAGGGGGTACGCCTGGGAGTTCTGGCACGGAGGCCTTCATTACGCAGTGTGCGTCTTATTGTCTGGGCTGAAACTTCTGTACCCACATCTGACAAATCTTTTCTCAGTTCCTCAGCAGTCACACGGGGACTTCTCTCCACTCTACGCTTCAGGTAGCGCACAGCAGTCGAAGTCAGCATCTTCTTTCTGCCACGACCAGGTAGCGTTTCAACAGTGCCCTTTGCCTTGAATTTGCGAATGATGCTTCCTAAGGTGTCTCTTGGTATGTTTAACATCTTTGCAATCTTCTTATAGCCATTGCCCTTCCTGTGAAGAGAAATCACCTCTTCTCTTGTCTTCCTGGACCATTCTCTTGCCTTCACCATGTTTGTAACCACACCAGTAAATGTCTAGAAGGAGCTGAGTATCACAGTCATTTTAAAGCTGCCTAATTGGTGCTTATTATGCTTGATTGCTGCTCGGTGACATCCACAGGTGTTTTCAATACCTGATGGAAAGCACCTGTATGAACCTCTGTTCTTCAGAGTGGTAGTCTTTAAGGGGTTGAATAATTGTGGCAATGAAGAAACCACATAAGAACCATTTACTACTGTATTACATAAACAATTGATGTCATTTTAGTTGCATTTGGGTAGTTACAACGTCCTTGTAGGATTTGATTCTGAATACAATTCCAAATGTACACTATAGTCCCTAAACCCCTTTACAGCATTGGGGGTTGAATAATTTTGGACACAACTGTACGTATTGATTATGCAATATCTATACTGTTATGTGGACGTTAGTGTTTTGTTACTGTTGCTCGCCCGTCAGTTTGACTGCTTTTGGACGTCCCAATTGCTTATGATTTACTTATGACCCTGTGTCCCTAGCTGATGAAATCGAAAACCTTTTTTTATCTTTGATCTTTTATTTATTGCCAATTCCTCCTGCAGGCAGCAGTATAAACCAGTTTTCTCAAATTTACTTCTGATACTGTGTCCCTGAAACAGTATATGAAATAGAACTTGGAACGACTGCTGTTGTGGGAGATTCCAGGAAATGGTTTGTGGTAGGTCTAACTCCATATTTCCACAGCCATCTTCCAGGACAGTAGGAATTTCATATGCTCTCCTGGCAAATCTCAAGAAACCTACTTGCCTGTAAGAAAGTGTACTGTCAGAAGGTACAAATGGAAGTTTGAAATAAATTTTGAACAATTTAAAAAACATTGGGGACATTTATCAATCCTGTTGCACAGCAAGGTAATGCTAAATGGGAATAGTGAGACGGATCGTAAGACAGATTTATTACAAGGTTATGGCCAACAGTCAAAAATACCTCCTTTGGCTGTGGTTTACCATTTGCCCTGCAGAAGATTTTCCCCGCTTAATGACCAGGCCATTTTTTGCTATTCGGCTCTGAGCTGTTTCAACTGGTAATTGCACGGTCATGCGATGCTGTACCCAAGCAAAATTTATGTCCTTTTTTCACACAAATAGAGATTATTATTGGTATTTGATCGCCAATGGGTTTTTTTTTTCGTGATATAAAATAAAAAAGACCAATTTGAAAACTATATTTTCTACTTTCGGTTATAAAAAAAAATATTCAGTAAACCCAAAGTTAGTTATAAATTTAGGTCTAAATGTATTCTTCTACATTACTTTGGTAAAACAAAATCATATATATATATATATATATATATATATATATATATATATACATATATATATATTGAGCAGCTTTTACTTTCTGACTGCCTATCACATTTCTTGAGGTGCTAAAATGCCAGAGCAGTGCAACCCCCACAAATGACCCCTTTTTGGGAAGTAGACACCCTAAGGACTTTTCTGAGAGGCATGTCAAGTCCATGGAAGGTTTAATTTTTTGCCACAAATTTTTGGAAAATTTACAAAAACCTTTTTTTTTTTTTTTTCTACAAAAAGTTGTCACTTGTTAGAGACTTTTTGGCAGCCTAGCTGCATACAGGTCAAAAATTTCTTGACCACCTCCAGGCTTTCAAAGGGCATATATCCTTATGTCACTTCCTCATTACCTATCCCCCCCCCCAAAAGACCCCTTTTTTAGAAAGTAGACAACCCAAGTAATTTGATAAGAGGCAAGGTGAGTATTTTGCAGATATAATTTTTGTCACAGGGTTTTGAAAGAAAAAATAAATTTTTGTTTTCTTTCTTCATTTTCCAAAACTTGTGGCAACACATACAGCAAAATATTCACCATGCCCCTTAGCAAATACCTTGGAGTGTCCACTTTCCAAAAAGGGGTGATTTGGAGGGTGCTTCTACTATCCTGGCATTTCAGGGCCAACATTAAAAGCTTCTGCTAAACACCACCCACTTTTCTAACCTTGAAGACCAAGCTTGGTGTGATCAGATGCTTTCCCAGTTTTAAAATGGTGTTGTTTATATCCGGTGAAACGGAAATTATGAAATGCTTGTCTCTTCCGTTCTCTTAGACCATAGAGATGACTGGAGGCATTCCGGTCTCCGGTCAGCTCTATGGTCGGGAGGAGTCCCTTCCCACTGCTGTAGCTGCAGGCATCATCCCGGTATAACCACTCAAAGTCCAGTGACGTACATTGCTGGTCCATGTTGGGCTTATACATAACATCAGAGAACATGGGCATATGATGAATCGGGTCTGTGGATTGCAATTAATTAATTTTTTGTAATGCCCATGTTGAGGGTTAGGCCCAAAAAAGTTTTAAATTCAGGAACCACGATTAGATTTCGATGTAAATTGTCTACAAGAGCTGAATTTGGGTGGGCGTCGATGTATTGTGCGTATAAATTGCTTTGGCCCACAATTAATTGATATGAATCTTCTGTGTAAAACAGAGGAGCAGCTTAACGCTAGTGCTGACAGCGAATGGGACTGATCCTGCTAAGATTGCATTTTTGGGAGCACGATACTAAGGAGGCACTAGTATAGTTCTGTTTGTAATCAATATATTGATCCGTATAGCGTGAGTGCGATACTGTAGTATGCGAGCAATCTATCGCTAGCTGAAAGGTGCGCTAACTGACCCTGGAGTTATAGGATATCCCTAATGGCAATAATACAGTGATTAGTGAAAAGTTCTATATACTGACCCTACTAATGGCACTGGCTGGGTGACAGGATGATCAAAGAATTAATAAGGGTGGTCAAAAAGTTCAATGTGCTAATCTAACGTGTGTGTAAAATGTAGCGCTTTTAGTGCGGTGTTCTCTCTTCTCTCCCTGGACCGGCATAGGGGCAGCAGGGGGAGGCGCATGCACACACAGAAATAGAAAGCGACGTAAGGGTACGTCGCTTTGCCGAGAGCCGCCACTCGCCCACACATTGTGGGTGGGCAAGCCCAAAGTAGTTACAAGAAAAAAATATTGAGAGAAATTTTTTTTTTACGATTTAAAAAAAAAAAAATCCTTTCATCAGAGTAGTACAATGTTACCAGAAGTAACATTGTACTACTCTGGGGGGGTGATCAGGGATTTTTTTTTTTTTTTTACACACTTTGCATTGCAATAAAGGTTGTTGCTCCTGCAATGCAGTGTTTGCTTTGAACTGTCATGAATGGGTTAAGTTCATGACAGCTCAAAATACAGTGATCTGTGATTGGCTCCAGCTGGTCACATGGTACAGGATGCTGTGATTGGCCTCATATATCATGTGAGAACTGTGGGCCAATCACAGCTCACCAGGAAGAGAAGCAAAGCTGTTATGAATCAAATTCATTCATAACAGCTTTGTTGTCATTGTGATCACCAGGTCTTGTTCACCGGGATCTTCATTCAGCTGTGTCCGGCGGACGCAGCAAACTGGGTAGTAGGGGAGGGTTGCGTGCCAGCTTGGGCGCACAGTGCTCCTCTGTGTTGGTACAACACCAGCAACGCACGGGTACATCCGTGATCCTTTAGCTGCCACCCATCCGCCGTACATTGCGGGCAGGTGGACGGTAAGTGGTTAATGAAACCTGACCCTGGCCTTTATGTGTCTGTTTTATTAGAATAAAATCTCTCTCATCTTTAGTAATAAATCTGTATCAAATTTGAAAACAGTCGCACTTGGCTGCTTAGAAATACAGACGCAAAGATATGTAAACCTGTTTCCGAGACATTGGTGAACAAGATACAGCCTAATTTGCAACCAATTGTGTTGCTAATTTGCTTGATAAATGTCCCCTTTTGTCATTTGTGTGGCTGTGAATTCGCAATTAAAATTGATTAAAACAATTTCTTGTGACGCAGAACCAGTTAAAGCTTGCTATTGCTACAATGAAGGAGGATCAGGATCGCATGAAATCCCAAATTGTGGAATCACCAGAACAACGTAAAAATAAGACAGAGAGGATGAAGGAGAATGTCCACAGAGTCAAGCAAGCCAGGGTAAGACTGTTCTGATCCACTAGCAATGTATTAGAATCATTTTGATAGATTGCATCAAGCCTGATTACACTCAGCACAGTTAGGATAATTGAATCCATAAGGTGAAAACTTTATTATTATTAAATTCAATGTTGACTAATTTTTGACAATCTGAATTCTATCATTTTAGGCTTGTAAAATTAATTATATAAACAAGAAAAAAAACGAGACAAGACTGAGTGGAAAAGCAGAGCTCATTAACCCTCAAGATAAACTAGTGCAGACTAGGTTGGGGGATCCCAAATTTAGTGATGGGTGGTTACAGACCCCTGTGGAACCCTGACCTTTCACACTTAAGATCTACTGTGTTGGATCCCCAGAAGTTTACATACCATTACCAATGATGTTAATTATTGTTTGCAACATTTGCCCGAGAGGTCTGGGTAAAGCATTTGCTGTGAATAACTAGGAAGCACCAGCCTTAGGGAGCATTTTTGCAACTTAGGATAGATTGGGAGTTACATTCTCCCCCCCATAGAACATCTGTATGCTATGAGATCCTTTGGGAATCTGGGTCCATCCTTGTGGCGTTACACTTACGGGGTACTCTCTTGCTGACGTGTTGTGTATTAATCGAAATCTGTGCGCCTTCTGCTCCTGAAGAAGCAGAATAACAACACAAAACATGTTGAGCTAATCAGATTATAAGTCTATACCTGTGATCTCAAGACTACTAGTTTGTTCTATGTATCCACCACCCTAATCGATAAAAGGGTGCAAGAGGCTACTGTGAGTCATATTTTTTTATTTCAGTTTTAATGCTGTTTTAACGTGCAACAATAAAAATTGTATTTTTAAAGAAAATAATATTTGATATGGTGCCCATACAGTCCATAGACTGCGATCCAATATATTTCCTTTTCTTTTGTTATCCCTACCCTTGAAAAATGTATATAAAGAAAAAGACATAACCAAGCTCAGCTGCCTAATCAAACTTCAAAAGCTGGAGACCGATGCTGAGAAGTTCCATTCCCCAACATAGAATCACAGTCAAAAAGCCGACAACTCTCTGGACTTCATTGCAAAATCTTTATTGGCTACTTATCACCATGTACAGCATCTTTAAATGCTAACGTGTTTCGGCTTCAATGGCCTTCCTCATAGCAAGGAGAAAGGCCAGTGTGGCCAAAATGTATTGACATTTGTTACATGTTGTACATGTTGATCAGTAGCCAATAAAGATTTTGCAACTATAACTCCACCGAGTTGCCAGCTTTTTGACACTGAATCTTGTAAAATGTATGCTTTTTGTGCACATGTGCGTTTTAACACATTTGAATGCGTATTTATGTCCTTTTTGCTTTTTTTTTTTTTTTAATGGGTATCTCAGGTCAGAGTTCACAGTCATGAAAACTGTCATATCTCTTCTATTTGAAAGTGCTAACAGAATCAGTTTTTGCTGTATATTCAGGATCTTGATAGATTCTCGGTGACTGTAGAACCATCTATATTTTCCTTTTCCTATGGGTACTGTATATGTTTACTATATGTTACAATAAAGCTCTGAACAAGGTTTCTCTTCCTTTTTACAGCTAGAGACTGTAGAAAAGTATGAACATTACCGGGAATGGGTGACCCTGGCTGGTTTGTGGCTACCAGACATGCAAGCCTATAATAAGAAGTTGCATAGCATTGAGGCCAACCTGGAAATGTATAAAAAGATTCGGGAAGAGGTAACGTATACTTGTGATTTGTGTTGATTTAAAAACTGGCTGTATGCCCCTTCTTTGTAGCTAACTGTTCATATTTTCCAGATTAGACAAGAAGAAGAGCAAAATGCAAAAGAAAACCTTGATCTGAAGTCCGTAACCTCAGAAGAGGCACAATTAAAAAGAACTATTCTCATGAAAAAAGAGAAGCTTGCAAAAACAGATATTAAAAACCAAAAGAAACAAGAGGACTTTGAGCAGAGAAAGAAAGAAATTTTAGAGTAAGTGTTTGGCTTTTATCCAGTGAGCTGGAAACAAAGCCTAAAATCTTCATTTTAATGGCTTTCATCTGTCTTCAAAGCACACCTAGGTATTACTAATACATATACTGCTGTGAATCGGGAAGACAGGGGAGCTAGACTCTGCCCTTTGTTCCTCTAGTGATAAAGGTTTTAGTATATTTTTGAAGTGTCATGTTTAAAGGGAAATGCTAATGGTTTGGGTTCTGTTTTATTCTGGTTTGTAAAAGGGATAGTTGAGGGATAGTTGTGTTATCTGTTGTTTATTACAGTGAGGAAAATAATTATTTGATCCCCTGCAGATTTTGTAAGTTTGCCCACCTACAAAGAAATGAGGGGTCTGTAATTTTTATCATAGGTGTATTTTAAATGATAAGCACATGATACAAATGTTATAAATTGAGTTGCAATTCAGTGAGTAAAAGAAGTATTTGATCCCCAAGCAAAACATGACTTGGTGGAGAAACCCTTGTTGGCAAGCACAGAATTAAGACGTTTCTTGTAGTTGGTTACCAGGTTTGTACACATCTCAGGAGGAATTTTGATCCACTCTTCTTTACAGATCTTCTCTTAAAGCCTTAAGGTTTCTTGGCTGTCACTTGGCAACTCAAAGTTTCAGCTCCCTCCATAAATTTTCTATAGGATTAAGGTCTGGAGACTGCCTAGGATACTCCATGACCCTAATGTGCTTCTTCTTGAAACAATCCTTTGTTGCCTTGGCAGTAAATTGTGGGTCATTGTCATGCTACTGAAGACCCATCTTCAGTATTCTGGCTGTGGGAAGAAGGTTCTCATCCAAGATTTTACAATACATGGCCCCGTCTATTGGCCCCTCAATGCGGCAAAGTCGTCTTGTACCTTTAGCAGAGAAACAGCCGCAAAGCATAATGTTTACACCTCCGTGCTTGATTGTAGGGATGGTGTTCTTAGGGTCATAGCCAGCATTTTTCTTCCTTCAAACACAACGAATCAAGTTAATGCCAAAGAGCTAAATTTTGGTCTCATCTGACCACAGCACTTTCTCTCAATCCTTTTCTGAATCATTTTAGATGTTCATTGGCAAACTTCAGACTGGTTTGTACATGTGCCTTCTTGAGGAGGGGGAACTTGCGGGTGCTGTAGGATTTCAATCCATGGCGGTATATTGTGACACCAATGGTTTGTTTGGTGACTGTGGTCCCAACTGCCTTGAGATCATTCACAAGCTCCTCCTGTGTAGTTCTGGGCTGATCAGTCACTTTTCTCATGATCTTCCTTACCCCATGAGGTGAAATCTTGCATGGAGCTCCAGACTGGGGACGATTGATGGTTATTTTGCTGATTGTCTTGTAGCTCATTACAGGCTTGTACAGGTCTACAGTCTTGTTTATGACATCCTTTGACAGTTCTTTGGTCTTGCCTATAATGGTGAGGTTTGAATGGAAGAAAGAGATTCTGTGGACAGTTGTCTTTTATACACATAGCAAGTTGTCATTAGGGGCACCTTTTTAAATTGACATGACCAATCTGTGTACCACATGAGCACATAGTCTGTGAGAGCCAGAATTATTGTTGGGTGGTAGGGGATCAAATACTTATTTATTTTAAAATTATTTAAAATATATTTTGAACTGCAACTCAAATTATAAAATTTGTATCATGTGTTTTATCTGAATTTTTGGTTGATATTCTGTCTCTATCCTTTAAAATACCTATGATAAAAATTATAGACCCTTCATTTATTTGTAAGTGGGCAAACTTACAAAATCTGCAGGGGATCAAATAACTATTTCCCCCAATGTATAGATGGAGGGATTGAGTCACTACTTAGACTTGTGCGCTTGTATGTGCAACTTTTTAAGCTTGAGTTATTGAGCTATGTAAAGAGGCTTCTCTCAACAAGGGGTAACAACAACAGACATAGGCGTATTTCATATTTTCCTAATTTTTAAAGTTTTTTTTTTGGGGGGGGGGGGGTGTTTTGTTTTTTGTATTGCCTATAATATTGGAGATTTATATACTACTATACCTTACCTTCAACATTTTTGCCATTCCTTTATACCTCCATGTTATATATTTGTTACCATGGCTACCTTCACTGGTTGGGTCTTAGGGTGGCCCTATGTTAGTAGATTTCTCCTTGAGAATGACAGGTGGGGTGTTTAGTAGTGCCACACAGTGGTTGTATCTTAATGTTCCTCTCTGTGAATGCAATTTCACAAATCACTTTGAAGTAATTGGAAACAATGTACCATTTGAGTTCTTGATTGTGGAGGATAAAAGATTGCACTGATATGCAGAAATACAGTCAATACCTGGAAGAACATGCACTTAGAAATGCAAATCTCCTCTGGTATAGAGGAGTAGTATATAGTTTATTTATGCACTAGGATGTGTTTCCCTTTTATAGCACATGTTTATTTGATGTATATTCTTGTAACAGGTTGCACTTTATTTTGACATGCATAAAAGTATTTATTTTTTGGTTTTAGCTGTTTCCTGGAGTTCAGCTTTAATATAGTCTGCACTTGTATAGAAATGCCTATATTGGACCTGTTTGTCTCTTTTTACACAGGAATTGTAGTCGCATTCAAGAAAAGAGACAGGCTATGGTTGGGCGTGTGTCGCATGTTCTTCAAGAAATACAGCAGATTAACAGTAAGAAAGAACAGGTCCTTGAAAGAATAGAAGAAGAAAAGAGGAACTGTCAGGTACGTTCTAGCATTGCTGATGCATGTCATTGCTGTGCTGGGGTTTTGAGATTTACTCCAATTTTATGGCAGCTCTATAAATGGCTTTATTCAATAAAACATTCATATTCTTGAAGATGGCATTTAGTGAAAAAAAAAAAAAACAAATCTACAGATTTATTGACTTATTGTGGTTGTAAAGGCTCAAAGTTTTTTGCCTTCATGCATTGTATGCATGTTTTGGTATGTTTTTGGGTTGTATTCGATATATGCAAAGAGAGATCACACAAATGCTTATAAGTGTAACATTTATTACAAGTAATGACAGATAAAGATAAATTATAACACGAATACTTAACTAAAGCTGCTGTTTCCGTCATGGGTCCATCCATTATATGGCCTGGCACACAGGTGACCACAGAAGCATGCATACTGCAGCTCTTACACGAGACAATATTTCCAATCTAGCTGTGTTGTATATACTGGACTTTTGTGTAAGCAATCTACAACCCACCCACCCTATGCAAACAACATAATGACCTTATTAGGAAAAGAGAGTGAGCTAGCTTGTCCAAATAGTCACATTACCTTTTGGTATTTAAGGTAATCAGACCTTGTCCTTGTGTAGCCCTTTACCCAAGGCTTGGAGGCATTCTTAAACATTTGTGAGGCCAACATTAATAAGGAAATGTGTAATTTGCAATTTCCCAATCACTCCACCCCCTGGCTCACAAATATACAGTAATGCCTCCAGCTGTACATAAAGGCAACATGTCATCAGTTTATCCAAAGAACCCCCAGTGGGACTTTAATGCTGCAATAGGATCATACGTATATTGAAAAAGACATTTTGTTAAAAAAGATGATCAACTTTATTACATACACATTTCTATTGTAATGTTAAATACATGATTTCTAAAAAGAATATTGCTCTGACAGAATTCTTACAGGAAAACAAAAATATGAAACGACACAGAAAAGAGAGAAAAAAAACCCCAACGTGTTTCAATCATTCCATATTCTAGATCTTTCTCAGGGGGCATGATAGACAAAGGACTTTCTAGTAAATCTATAAACAATCAGAAATGAATATACCAAAAATAAATAGATAAGCCAAAAAATGTTCTCACATAACCAAATACTTTTTTACTTACAAAAGCATATGTCAGACCAAAAGAAAGAATGACTTCCAGGATGAGAGGCTGGGCACCATGCCATCTTTGGTCCCATTGGGGGGATGTTCTGGTGCCTCTGTCAGTCCTTGTCTGGTGACTTACATCTGACCACTCTTGCCCTCTTGGATGATGCACCCCACCGGAGCATGGTGCCATTAAGACATTAAAAAAAAAACTACATGTTGGACTGACAAAAAAACACCAAACTTTTCCTTTCAAGAATTTGAAAGCACAGGAGCAGATATGAACATCAGAAATTCCTTTCCAAGAGATAGAAGCTTGACAAAGTCCTCCATATCTGGACAGCAGAGTCTTAGCCATCTAATGCTCAAATCGCAGCTGTAGCACAGCAATTGCAACGCTGTAGAAATCAAACAACTGTAGAATACAAAGTCCATTTTATCCTCCGGACTATTACAGTTCACAAGTCATAGACCTGCAGACACATGAGCACCATGGTAGATGGAACTTTTGACTTGACAATCATGACAGATGGAACAGTTCAGGTAACTAACCATCATAGCAGATAGAACAATTCAAGTACTTTTCCATGATAGTGAATGGAACAATTCAGGTAATTGACCATCAGAGCAGGTGGAACTTGTTCAAACAGTTCAGCTGCTGAACAGTGGCAAAGTCTTTATTGACTGTTGCTGCTGTCAAAAGCTTTTGTCTCCTTTCTCCAACATGCTTCTGATTGAGGTCAAGGCAGGTGTGTTACCAAGACTCTCAGTCCAGCATTTCATAACTAACAACAATGCCCATATAGCCCATTATAGATTTCTGAGCAGGTAAATCCATGATCCCTAGTGACCTGACCTAACACTAAAAGAAAAACTTTTTTTGTTAAGGGTGAAGTATTGTTACATGAACAGCACCAATCTACCACATGAACTCTACACTATGAATCTACTAAACTGTCAAACTCTAGGCCCACACTTCACAATACTTAATGTATGTATTTCTGGTGTCCTTCCATACTCTAAAGACATTCTTGCAGGCTAACTGGTTCTTGTCTACACTGACCCCAGTATGTGTGTACATATTACCCATACATATGTGCCATCATATTCTGCATGCCAGTCCCAAACCCAAATAAATGGGGAGAATTGAGGAAAAACCTGGGAACCCATTTCTTAATGATTTACCAAGCACATTTAAAGAAACAAAATCAAGTGTATTGAGTGTGTTGGCCAAAGAATCGTTGAGCGTCAGATATAGCAATGTATATATCAAATAATTAGAGCACCTTATTTTTAAAGGGCTTACTTTAAAATTTGAATCAATTGCAATAAACCACAATTATATGAGCAGCTTAAATTTAAGCCGTCATTCATGTAGTAAAATGTACTTCAAAGCAGATACTGTGTACTGTGCACACCCTGTGGATTCTGTTTTTCACTCAACCAGTGGTACTGCCTTACAGTTCTAGATGATTATGGCAGAATGTACCAAAGTACATGCCACCATAATCTAGCGGAAATACACACAGGAAGGGACAATACAGAAAGATGTACAACCACATTTTTAGTGTAAATGTTTGGGTATTCTTTACCCTTCAAAACACAAAAAAAAAAAGTAAACCATCCCAGATATGAAAACAATATTCCTATTGATCAGACACTAAGTTTTTCTCTGTTGTTTCAAATTCAACCTAATCAGAGAACAACTCTTAAATAGCCATCATGCAGCATCAAGATTATTAGCTGCCAAGTTTACAATTACCGTATATACTTGAGTATAAGCCGAGTTTTTCAGCACATTTTTTGTGCTGAAAAACGGCCCCCTCGGCTTATACTCGAGTCAGCGTCTGCAGGGGGGGGCGCGAGGTTCCGTCAAGGGGGGCGCGTACAGGGGTGGGCAGAGGGCTGCTGTCTCTTACCTGGCTCCCACGATGATCCATCCAGGAAGCGCTGCTCCTTCCGTCACTCCGGCCACTCCCTCACTCCTGCCGCTCGGCTCCGCCTCCTCACCGGTGATTGGCCGCCAGAACTGTAGCTCGGGAAAGGTACACAGGCGGCCAATCACGGGCGAGGAGGCGGAGCCGAGCGGACCCGCGAAAATCGAGTGAGGGAAAAGCCGGTAAGTGTGCAGTGCAGAGGTGCTGCTGCAACCACATATGCTGGCTGCAGCAACACCATACTGCAACAGGGGTCAGCAAGTGTCATTGGTGTCAGTGGGAGGAATAGTGCCGCATCATTGGTGTCACTGATACTAATGATGGGGCATTATTCCTCCCACTGACACCAACGATGGGGCACTATTCCTCCCACTGACACCAACGATGGGGCACTATTCCTCCCACTGATACTAATGATGGGGCATTATTCCTCCCACTGACACCAACGATGGGGCACTATTCCTCCCAGTGATACCAAAGATGGGGCACTATTCCTCTCACTGACACCAATGATGGGGCACTATTCCTCCCACTGACACCAATGATGGGGCACTATTCCTCCCACTGACACCAATGATGGGGCACTATTCCTCCCACTGACACCAATGATGGGGCACTATTCCCCCCACTGATACCAATGATGGGACACTATTCCTCCCACTGATACCAATGATGGGGCACTATTCCTCCCACTGACACCAATGATGGAGCACTATTCCTCCCACTGATACCAATGATGGGGCACTATTCCTCCCACTGACACCAATGATGGGGCTTATACTCGAGTCAATAATTTTACCACAAAAAACTGGGAAAAACTAGGTACCTCGGCTTATATTCGGGTTGGCTTATACTCGAGTATATACGGTAGTTCTAACAGCAACTTTCATCACATTCATATATTACATAAAAAACACAATAACAAAACAATGCAAATTTTCCGTGGAGGCTGTGATCTTATTTAAAGAGAAGAAAGAGGAAAGGCACCTCTAAGTGTAGACTTTTACTTTGTGAAATAAATGTGTTTAAAGAGCAACTTACAAAACGGTAGATTAAAAGCACGCATTCAATAATCCGTCAAGGGGAAGTCCACCGCAGTTGGCAACATAATGTGCGGCTGTGGATGACAATCCACCTTCTGTCAGTGTTCAAGCAAGATGGAAGGGGCCTGGTATCAAGGTCTGGACTGCACGTGGAGCGCAACGTATGCGCGATGACGTCACTGGGCATCGTAGCAACACGTTTCCTGAGCATGCACTGTGAGAAATGTTGTCCAAGCGCACTCCTTTGTCGAGGGTAACTCTGAGGCGGACTTCCCCTTGACGGATTATTGAAATGCCTGCTTTTAATCTACCCTCTTGTAAGTTGCTCTTTTACTGTGTGAAATAAATGGGTTTAAAGTCTACACTTAAAGGCGCCTTTCTTACAGATCTTGGAAACTCCTAAACTTCTAGAAACAGATCTGGTTTTTTGTGTTAATGAAAAAACTTAAAAACAGTTCATGTTCTATTCTATAGTTACATAGTTAGTCTGGCTGAAAAAAAGACAAAAGTCCATCCAGTTCAACCATAAAAAAAAAAAAAAGTTATAATCCTATACCCACAATTGATCCAGAGGAAGGGAAAAAAAAAACCAGCAAAGCATGATCCAAATTGCTCCTGCAAGGAAAAAAATTTCTTCCTGATCCCCCGAGAGGCAATCAGATATTCCCTGGATCAACTTTGCTTATAAATGTTAGTATCCAGTTATCTTCTATGTATCCAAGAAAGAATCCAGGACTTTTTTAAAGCAATCCACTGAGCTGGCCAGAACCAACTCTTGAGGGAGTCTATTCCACATTTTCACAGCTCTCATTGTGAAGAAACCTTTACATATTTGGAGATTCAATTTTTTTCCTCCAGAGGTAAAGAGTGCCCGCTTGTCCTCTGTGATGACCTCAAGGTGAATAACTCTATACCCAGTTCACTATATGAACCACTGATGTATTTATACATGTTGATCATATCCCCCCTTAATCTCCTCTTCTCAAGAGAGAATAAATTCAGTTCCTCTAATCTTTCCTCATAGCTGATCTCCTCCATTCCTCTTATCAGTTTAGTTGCCCTTCTCTGTACTTTCTCCAGTTCCCCAATGTTCTTTTTGTGAATTGGTGCCCAAAACTGAACTGCATATTCCAGATGAGGTTTTACTAATGATTTGTACCGGGGTAATATATCTCTCTCTCTGGAGTCTATACCTCTTTTATTACAAGAGTATACAGTTGTGTTCAAAATAATAGTAGTCAGACATCACTAACCTGATCAATCACTGTTTTTGGTAGAAATGATATTTCTACATGGCAAATAATTTGCTAGCAGGTGTAGTAGAGTAATAGAAATCCAACAGACCCAACAGTCATGACATGCATGCTGCTGATTCTGTGTAATTGAATCACTAATTGAAAGGGGCATGTTCAAAATACTAGCAGTGTGGAGTTTTATTAGTGAGGTCATTCATTCTTTGAAAAAACAGGTGGCAATTATTGCCCTTATTTAAGGAAGGAAGGCAGCAAATGTTGTACATGCTGGTTACAGTGCATTTCTCTATGAAATTCTGAGGAAAATGGGTCGTTCCAGACATTGTTCAGAAGAACAGCGTACCTTGATTAAAAAGTTGTTTGGAGAGGGGAAAACATATAAAGTGCAGAAAATGATAGGCTGCTCAGCTAAAATGATCGCAAATGCTTTAAAATGGCAACCAAAACCTGAAAGACGTGGAAGAAAGCGAAAAACTACCATTCGAATGGATAGAAAAATAGCCAAAATGGCAAGGACTCAGCCAACAATCAGCTCCAGGAAGATCAAAGAAGGTCTAAAGTTACCTGTGAGTACTGTTACAATTAGAAGACGCCTATGTGAAGCCAAGCTATCTGCAAGAAGCCCCCACAATGTCCCACTGTTGAAAAAAAAGACGTGCTGAAGAGGTTACAATTTGTCAAAGAGCACATTGACTGGCCTAAAGAGAAATGGCGCAACATTTTGTGGACTGATGAAAGTAAGATTGTTCTTTTTGGGTCTAGTGGCCGGAGACAGTTTGTCAGACGACCCCCAAACACTGAATTCAAGCCACAGTACACTGTGAAGACAGTGAAGCATGGTTGCGCAAGCATCATGATATGGGGATGTTTCTCATACTACGGTGTTGGGCCCATTTATCGCATACCAGGCATCATGGATCAGTTTGAATACATCAGAATACTTGAAGAGGTCATGCTGCCTTATGCTGAAGAGGAAATGCCCTTGAAATGGGTGTTCCAACAAGACAACAACCCCAAACACACCAGTAAACGTGCAACATCTTGGTTCCAGACCAACATGATTGACGTTATGGAGTGGCCAGCCCAATCCCCGGATCTTAATCCAATAGAAAACTTGTGGGGTGACATCAAAAATGCAGTTTCTGAGGCAAAACCAAGAAATAGAGAAGAACTGTGGAATGTAGTCCAATCATCCTGGGCTGGAATACCTGTTCACAGGTGCCAGAAGTTGGTTGACTCCATGCAACACAGATGTACAGCAGTTCTCAGAAACAGTGCTTATACAGCTAAATATTCATTAAGTGATTCAAAGGAAAACAAAATCTTCAAACATTTTTCAGTTTATATAGTGATTGTTTGAGTTTGTAAAGAAGAATACAAACACTGCTATTTTTTTGAACAGTCTAATATTCACTTTTCTTCAATTTGTTTAGAGGAACAACACAAATTTGATATATTTGTCTTCATGTTTTGATTTGGAATAGAATGTGTATTGTTCCCAATGCATTTGTGTGGATGGAAATATAAGCTGTTAGAAGGATTTTGAGCTTTATTCACTTTTTTCAACACACTGCTATTATTTTGAACACAACTGTGTGTGTGTGTGTGTGTGTGTGTGTGTGTGTGTGTGTGTGTGTGTGTGTGTGTGTGTATGTATATATATATATATTTATATATATATCCCGCCATTTGTAAACGCTATAACTTTCACGTAAGCAAATTAATTTACATGTATTGGGATTTTTTTTTTTTAGCAAAGACATGTAGCAGAATACATTTTGGCTTAAATTTATGCCGAAATTTTTGTTTTATTTTATTTTTTTTACTGGACATGTTTAATAGCAAAAAGTCAAAAATATAGGTTTTCTCTCAAAATTATCGGTCCTTTTTTTTTTTTTTTTTTTTCTTTTATAGCGCAAGAATATAAAAACCGCACATACGATCTAATACCACCGAAAGAAAGCTCAATTCATGGGAAAAAAGGACACAAATTTAATGTGGGTGCAGCGTTGCACGATTGTGTAATTTGTCAGTTAAAGTAACGCAGCGCTGTAACAAAAAATGGCCTGGTCAGGAAGGGGGGTAAATCCTCTGGAGGGCAAGTTGTTAAAAAATTTGTTTAACATCCCAGATATAACTGAATGAAATCCTAGAGTTAACAACAGTAAGTACACTTGCTGTGCTATAGAAAGTAATCGCTGAGGGAAGCAGATCATCAAGCTGTAGATAAGAGCCATTCAGGCTCTGGAATGACAGGAGGTAAACAAGAGTGCCTCTGAGAAATATGACAGGAGCTGGGGAAGTCCAAGTCCTTGCCAACTGCTGACTGAGGATTCTGAGGGGAACAGATAATGAGAACCTGATTTTCACTTTAGTTTCCCTCTTAAACCTCTCTAATTACTGGGATTCTTATCTCCTCATTCTAAACCTGTAGACATCCATGTCAGTGGCTTCAAGCACACCATCCATAGTTGTCACAGAGGGAAGTTTACTGAATTAGGTGGCAAGCAAACCTAGAAGACACTTGCTGATTTTTGGCTGTGATATTTATTTTTTCTTTTTATAAAAATCAAAAAGGTAAATTGAGGATCTTGTTTTTTTGAGCATTTGTTTTCTAGATGGCAATAGCAGCTCAATGACAGGTGTTGCTCTTTTATTACAGAGGGCAATTTAACAGGATTGTAAAAAAAAATTATTTTAGATTTTCATATTAGAGTTAAAAACGGAAATGGGTAGCATTATTTTGCAAAGGTGTATTGGAATTATCTACATTTACCCCCCCAAAACTCCCTTTCCCTCTTTAGTTCATGTCCCAGCAAGAACACCTTGTTTCTTTACAGGGAAAAGCTCTTTGTACTTCCTATCATCACCACCACCAGGCTTTCAAAAATGTTTGCAGGGCAGCTGCTGAGCTGCCTCACTTTCTATTACCGTAGGCATGTCCCCCATAACTACACATCCCAAGAACCCTTCTCTGCACACAGTGTGTGGGCAAGCTCTTGGGAATCTCGGCAGCAGCAAATAAATCAATATATGTAGGCAGAGTCTACGAGTCTAGGGTGTAGAGGAAAAGGCTGTAATATCTTAATCCCCCTGGCCATTGGTGCTCTTCTCTCTGACGTTCCAGGTTGTGGACGAGCCCTCGTGTCTTCACGTCAAATGCCAGATCACCAGTCCTGCATTTTATATTCTGGCATCAAGTGTGTGACCACCTACTGGAGCACCATAGAAAAGAGGCTTCAGAGACTGTAGGCCCCTTTCACACAAGTAGACCAATTGGGTCCGCCTGTCCGTTTTTTTCAGGTGGACGCAATCGGACCATTCATTGCACTCTATAGGGAAGTGGATGTAAACGGACATGTGTCCACTTAAACCCATCTGCATCTATCAAATCTGCTAAAAAACAGTTAAATGGGGGATCCGTTCCCCATCCATCAATCGGATAAGATGACAGTCAGATGTAAATAGATAGGTGGTCCATTTACATCTGACTGCATCATAGAGAACACAGGCTGTGTCTGCTGTGCACAAGCGGAGCAGACATGGACCTGTCATCCATCTGCTCAGCAAGGTTCAGTGGACAGATCCCCTCCCCCTGTCTGAGCAGGCGGATCTGCTTAGCGGAGGGGCCTTAGATGTTGCAGAGGGAGGCTGCATGGGCGAGGAATATTTATTTTTTTACCCCCTGGATTTAACAAGCATTTAAAGCTTTTTTTTTTTTTCTTCCCTCCCCCTCTGGTGCCCTGAGTTGGACTTTAAAGTGGACCTGAACTCTAAAAGTTCCAAAATTAAAGATAATTGTTGCACAAACCAGCCAGTAACCTCGATAATGATAGACACAGTACACAGTCCATAACCCCATAGGGCTGACAGACTATCTTGCTTGTCCTCAAAGCAGCTCCTCAGCAGATAGAAGGGTATCTGTAATAGAGGTGCACTCTGGTGTTCATTTCTTATAAGTGCCGCAAGTTAAGGCGGTTGTAAACCCTTACATATACCCAGTGAAGTGACTGGCCTCAGGTGAGAGATGAAACAAATCCTCCTACAGAAGTTGTATCTGGTTATCTACAGCTGTCTGTCCCCTACATCCATTAAAGTGCAGAATTTACATGGGGTCTGAAAAGCAGGGAGATTAAGTTATACTCAGTAGGGAGAGCTCTGTGAGCTGCTTGGAGGGAAAGAACACGCCCCTCTTCACACAGCAAATGAGCTGAGGCTGTCAATCACAGGCTGTGCCCTCCCTGTCACCTTCTTTTTTTTTTTTTTAAGCTCTTGATGTCAAGAATCTTTGTTAGAAGTAACTAATACTGATAGCAGAGGAACAAGGCAGCAGACAGAAAAGACACTTAGTGCTCTGGATTGAGACAAGCACACACTATAGCGGGATATGCTTTTTAATATTTCATGTTTGAGGTTTACAACCACTTTAAGTAATTTATGGATAAAACCGTAAATGATGCACTCACACTTAATGGAGTAAAAGAAGACATAAAGTAAAAGCAGAAGTAGTCATCCCAGGGACCCAAATCAAGCAGCAGCAATCTGGGATAATGTAGTGCAGAGCCACAAGCAGCATAGATATCTATAGTAACACCAGAGCCGAGCTGACAGCATGGGAATGTTCCTGGATGACATCAGACACTGGGGGTGTGGAGGGGGCATGGCTACGCGTTTTAAGTCGGTAGGGCCTCTTTCTCAAGCCTGCTCACCTACAGCTACCTCTCTTCTCCTGCCTGTGAATTTTGGCTAAGCTGTACCATGAAAATGTACCTTCTTGTCTTGAATCCCTCTAAAAAAATATCTTTGTATTTCCTACTGTGTGAGGAGTGCCTAGGCACTTCTGTGCCTCCAGCCCCCTAGCTGTATATCAGAAGTGTGAGATCTAAGGACCTGCTCCTTCTGACCAATAGCCTTTGTAATATTGATATCACTACTGTGCTGCTTACTGTTCTTCTGGCTAGAGGCTTTGATGTGAGGAAGCAAAACCCTGCTTCTACCAAAATGGCCACCTCCATATAGATACACAGAGCATGGTAAGTCAACAGTGGGGGATATCTGTTGCTGGGAGACCAGGGAGAAATGCTGGTGATTAGTGCTGCATCACCACCTTTCATGCGGCAGTATGTGCGGTCTACACCAAATCTTTCTGTGAAGAAGATAAGTGGTCTATACATCTTCCTGCTTTCATTATGGGGTTTAGATAAAACGGTAACCATAGCAGCCAATCACAGTTAGTCTTGGTGTAGGAGGCAAAACAAGGAACCTGGTTGCTGTGAATAATGTCTTCATCTTTCTTTTCTTTTGGTTTTCAAACATAATTGCTGACATCTTATTTATGATGTTGTGCTGCATACCTCACTATTGCTGAAGATGTTAAGGCTTTCCAACTTGCATTGCTATTGGTTGTTTAATCTCTTCTATTGGCTTCTTCAGGATGTTGTGGCAAGCTTCAGAACCGCATTGGAGAAATACCATGACAATCTGCAAAAGACATTTGATCGCAGTGCTGAGCGAAAACGAGAAAAGTTGGCTGAGCTGAAAAGGTTGAGGAGATAAATTTGTGTTTAAATACACAATTTTTATCTTTTTTTTTTTTCGTTTGTGTGTGTGTGTAAATGTATGTGTTTTTTTTATTACTAAGAGAATAAATCTGGACTGCAAATTAGTAACATGTCATGTCTGATTGGGTTTAATTGTATACTTAGCACTTAGAGAGTTTTTTTTTTTAAATTCAGACCCAACATAATAAAGTGGGTTAAACTCTATATATTAAATTCTGTAGTTAACGACATCATCGCTATACCCTTTCATGAGAGAGGTATTTTCCCTATCTGGTTTCCTGGCTCTTGACCCCCTGGCCATACTAGTTTGGTTAAAGGCCTTATAACCTTACTAGAGGAGTGTATTTCCCTATATGCAAATAAAACCCTAATTTACCTGTCTCTAAGATGCCTTTTTTATACCTAATCACGTTACTGACCTGTTGATGAAAATTAATTGGTTGCAAAATGTTCTACCAGCTCTTCCTTGTTAGTACCACTTGCTTTGCCAGATTTTTGCTGCCATGTCCCAACTTTATTGAGATGTGTTGCTGCCATCAATTTAAAAATTCCCTTATTTTTTTCCTAAAATAGTAAATTTTCTCAGTTAAATAATTTTGTGTTTTTCTATTTTCTGTTGTGAATAAAAAATATAGGTTTATGAGATGTGCCGATCACTGCGTTCTGTTATGTAGATTTTACACGATTTACACTGGCCAGATCACCAGGGGAAAACAGGGGCGAAGCCTAAAAAAGAAAACTAATGCCGCCACCACATCTAATGATTTGTAAGCTGCAATATATTTCATTTTTTATTTTGGGTTTAATATTGCTTTAATATCCTGTTCCACTGCTTGTGCTCAAATAATGCTTCCATCAATGTCGATCATGTTCCATGTTACAGGCACTTCCAGGAATATCAACCCTATCGCACACATTTGTGTCATTAGCAATAAAATATACCTTGGACTTTAGGAATTTCTGAAGTCATAGGGAATCCCTGTTCTACCCACATGGAAGAAAAATATATTTTTAAAATATTCTTCCCAAATATATTGACATATATTGAATACGGTCAAAATTGTAGCATTTCAAATATATATATACACATATATACATATATATATACACTGCATGTTGAAATGCGCTTTTATTACAAAATATATGAAAAATATTTTTAAAAATAAAAATCTACATTTTTGGAATGCATTTACAAATATATGTAAAAATATATATGTATAAATGACTTTTTTTATATGTTAAAAAAAATCTGAATAGATTTAAAAAAAAATTTTTCAAAATATTTTTCATATATTTTGTAATATATAAAAAATGCATTTCAACATGCATCTGTGCAGGTGACTACAGCTGCAGGCACACACCTGTTCTCGCAGCCACAACCATTCACACAGAAAAGCTAATGGCACGCCACACACACACTTGAAACCGCTCCTGCACTGAGAACCGCACTGCACTTGCAGTTCCCGTGTGGGTTGTGATTTCTAAAATGCTGCAGGGACCTTTTTCCTGCGTTTCAGGAGGAGCAGCAACCCATTCAAATGAAAACGCAGCTTGCAGAGCCACACAGATGTGAATCTAGTGTCACCTGATTATGAATTTAAAGTGGTATTAAACCCAAAAGCAATTATAAATTATATTGCAGTTTACCAATTCCAAGATAGCCCCATTAGTTTATTTTTTTTTTCTTTTAGGCTTTCTTTTTTTTTTCACCTGGGGATCTAGGCAGGTGAGCTAGTAATTTTTTGTTGTTTTTCAACAAAACAAGTCATCCTGCAAATGCAGCAGTTAGAGGTTTGAGATTAAAGTATACCTAAAGGCAAAACTTTTTCGAAAGTTAAGATGGATTATAACCCCTGTCAGTTTTTATGCTGTCTGTAGTAAACAGGTCAGAGAGGGTGAATCTCCTTAACGGGGGCACAGTCATTGAACGTGAAAGAAAATCCCAAATTTTGGGTTGCCCCCAGAAAATTAATAGAGGGGAAATCTTCCGATGGGGACATTAGTTCTGGTGACCAAATAAAAAAGGAACAGCAGGAGGTGGCAATAGTGCCTCCTGAACATCACTCAGTTGCTGCGATACCACCCACTGAAAAATGATTCGCCACAGACTGCTTTTCAAAGGGCCGTAAGTTTACCGTGAGTATGAGAGAAGCTTAATAGCAACTAAATTAAACATAGCATAAGCTTTTCTGGTATAAAGTGTTTTTGAATCTATGTTGTGATAGGTTGTTGTTATGAAAGAGTGCATTAAATACAAGAGAGTTTATAGACATTTGATTAAAAGAATAAAACAAATCAGCAAATTACAGAAACCTACAATAAGAAGTATTCTTATTATGTTTTAAGCAATAGCATTCTCCTCCCAAATTAGTAAACCATTTGGGAAATATTGAAAAATGTATGCAAACCCATAACATTCATCTTACAAGACTGCTCATTGTAGGTTTCCTTTTTTGCCACTAGGGGGAGCCATGAGAGCACAAATTATTTTAGAAAAAGCCATTTGGAGTTTATGTAAAGGAGAGGAGTAAGTGCCTGGGAGCATGTGACTTTACCGCCTTGGTGGCAGCTGCATTTTTTAAAATCTGTGTACTGCATTTATCAGCAAAGGGTTAACATTCACTTTTCACAAGTAATTCACATCTTGTAATGGAGCCTGTAGTAATAAATTAGCTTTAAAACTGAATGAAAGGATAATTTCACATATGAATTGTGCATTTCAATGCATTGGCTGTAAGTGCAGTGAGTTGTACAGTAGAGCACAATGCATATAGCATACGTTGTGCTGCATTTGGAAAAATGGTCATGCCATAATAAATTAATACTTTAAGTAGATTAAGATTTGCATATAAACCACGTGCTGGGAGATGATACCATCTGGGCCCCAGGACCCTGCTCACACCACTGGGGTCACCATAACTGGCCAGATCAAAAATTCACACACTGGATTCAGAGAAGATGACCCAGTTTTCATTGGATAATTTCAATGGGATATAAATGTCTCAAAAACTGAGGACCAAAAAAAAATCCTTGAAAAAATGCAAACCCTCTGTGATGGCAATAGGTGGAAGGGCAGAGACAGCAAAAATGTCAGCAAAGAAGTTGTGATGATTATATATGATGCATAGTCAGGGACCATGCGGTCTGAATGGCGGTGTGTGGTTGATAGATTGTAAGCTCTGAGGAGCAGGGCCCTCCTTTCCCTCTTGTATTGAACTGTATTGTTGTTGTATTGTCTCCCTTTATATTGTAAAGCGCTGAGCAAACTGTTGGGGCTATATAAATCCTGTATAATAATACTAATGTAGCAGGACTGGAAAGTATGCCCATGCACAGCGGAGAGAGAAACAGGTAGGAGATATTCATTTTACCTACAGGTAAGCTTACCTGTAGCTAAAAAGTACAAAATAGAGTTTACTAGCACTTTAACGCAGCACAAAGAATTGCTTTAATGTGAATGGACCAGGGGCGGACTGACAACTCATGGGGCTCCCGGGCAATACTGGATCATGGGGCCCCTGTGTCCTTGCCCAAACTCAAAAAAGCCTATGAATAAGTACCAGGGGCATCTCATGGGGCCCCCTACTGACTCCGGGCCCTCGGGCAGTGCCCGAGTTTCCAAATGGTCAGTCCACCCCTGGAATGGACCACACTGAATCATTCACTGATATGGTGCTTGTGGCTGGCTGAACTGCATCATGGAAACGCATGACACTGCAGCACAACTAAGAATTTTTACAGGAAAAACATCTTCCTCTATTCAACCAAAACAGGACCTACCATTTCACTTGGAAGTCCAGGACAATTGGTGGCTACTCTACTTGTAAGGGAAAAGGAATAGTGTATATTAAAAAGCCTTAGTTCACATATTGCGTAGCGGGAATACAGTTTCTGGTTTTTGATGTTAAATGCGCAATTCACACACGTTTCTGCATGTCACACATAGGGCGGCCTATTCACTTTAATGGGCTGCCATGCATTTGCACAATAAAGAATCTCAAGGAGCAAATGAGCCAGGCTCATTTTTACACGTGCATGCGCTGCGATTCTCACACATTTTGTCACTCGACTGCATTTGGCTCTTAAATGTTTGTTTTGCTATGATTTAGAATCACAGCCTTCTGCCATGATTCCCAATCACCCAAGTGTAAACTATGTGTCAAACCAGATAAATTTTGTTCTAGTTTTGGATAGAGTGGGGAAGGATTAGAACTCCCATCAGGTGTGTGGGGCTCTGTTAGGCTGGCCATACATTATACAATTTTCTGTCCAATTTCCTTTAGATTTATCTTCAACTATGTAGTGCAAGGGCCTGCCTAATTGGATACAGTTGAAAGTGTTTAGGTTTGACCTCATATTATATGATTTTTGGTAAATCTAATGCAAAGTTCTCAAGAAAATTGTATAATGTATGGCTGGCCTTAGAGATTTACCCTCCCTTCCTGCCTTGCTGACAGTTTCACTAGACTAGACAGAAAGTGAGAGGTACAGGCTCCACCCAGAGTGGGAGCATAATTCAAGCACTGGAACTGCAAAGCAGATTACTGGGAAAATAAAACCTTACATTTAGTAAGAAAATTAATATTTTATATCCAAAAGTTACAAAATTCACTTTTTTTGTTATTAAAAAAAAAAAAAAAAAATCTTTTCGTTGTAATTTGCAGTTAGTTCCTTGTAATATGTCAAACTAGAGGTAATCCATAACCACTAGTGTATAGAGCATCCCCAGATATCTTTCTTGTGTTTCTTACTTGTGTGATTGGCACATTGCTTTTTTCAGAAGTCTGCACTGAGATTTAAGTCACATTTCACGCATTCCCCGCAATAGGAGCTTCATTTTTGGTGAGATCCTCCTAAGGCTCATTAAACACTAAGATTTGCTCTGGTTATTATAAAAGCTGATCTTTCCATTTAGAAATCTGTTTTAAAAAGGACAACAGGAAACGGTCATTTCTTCACAAAGGTACGAAGCTGTATAAAATAGGCTAAAATTTAGCAATCTGTAAAGTTTATCTAGCTGGGAAAACTTACTGTCGTTACAGTACAAATGGCAAAAAAAAATTACTAGATTGTAAGCTCGAAAGAGCAGGGCCCTCGATCCCCTCATGTTTTGCATTGTATTGGTATTGTTCTGTCACATGTTCAGTCCCCCTTTGTAATGTACAGCGCTGAGTAAACTATTGGCGCTTTATAAATACTGAATAATAATAATAACCGTGAAATAGTTACGTAACGGAGCACAGGACAGCAATGCCAGCTGATTAGATACTTTGTATAATGCACATGCTACATCTCACTGTCTCCTGATTAGTAGGATTCCCATTATTCAGTCTCACTCCCTTACCTGATGGTAGGGAGGCACTACTGCTGACTCATACTGACCACTTTGCAGCTAAGAGCCCAAAATTGTTCACTTTTTCTACATGCACCCCTTCCATAGACTACAGCCTTAAACAATGGCTCATCACCATCCACATTTCAAGGATGTGATAGAAAAACCCAACAAATCGCCTGCGCTCAAGAGTGGTATACTGATGATGGACGAATGTCAGATCCTTAGCACTTCAAATGCCGGCACAAGCTTTGCTGCCCTCTAAGGGTTGGGCAAACCCAGGAGAAATGCTGTAAAATAAGGGAAGATAAAGCTTTAATAGTACAAAGATAGATATATGCTCACAAACTGATAAAAGCTTATCAAAGTCCAATGCGACCTGGTCACCAAGTCACTTCCCAAACCGCGAGAGGATTCTCCAGATGCCTGTCGTGCTTCCAGGGCCACTTCCCTTCTACGCTCTGTGGCTCTGAGGAAGAGGGGAGCACCCCTCGAAACGCATCAGTCATCTGGAGGGTCCTCTCTCAGTTTGGGAGTTGACTTGGTGACCAGGTCGCTTTGGACTTTGATAAGATTTTGTTATCACAGTTGTTTTTGCGTATATATCCATGTTTGTACTATTAATGTTTTATCTCAGGTAATGCTCTAGGCTGGTGCACCCTTCTTCCCTTATTTCACACATTTCAGGGATACCTGCAGCTTGCTGGGTCACCATCTGCTTACAGTTACTGTCACACTAATATTATTCATTGATGAAGACGTGCTGAGCTGGTGAATTATAACAGAATTGTCACACTTCTGAGGTGAGATGAGGGGGCCTTGTTTGGTATGGGAGATAGGCTTTAAGCCTAACAAGATATTTACTGTACAAAAAAATCCATACTTTATTTTATCATTGTGTAAATGGCTACCTAGGGCACATGTGCCAAGCTTAATGTTGAAGTTTGTTTTTCATTTTTGGTAATGGAGGGTTATAATCCATGTTAGTTCTTTTTTTGCCATCTGTGTCCAATTGGGGGGATTTGCCTTCACGTCCTGTTCCATAGCCACAAAAAAGTGTGGAAACCCCTGCAAAGTAAGGGAAATATTTCTGGTAGTTACCAGAACTAGGGTCCCTATTGGAAGATATCCATTCTATTCCTGTTCTGGTGACCGCTCAAATTTTGGGATTTACTTTCACTTATGGTGATAACAGGTAGATTCTACCTCTCTATCCTGCTGACTAATGCGGTCACAGACTAAATATAAGGACAACTGTACCCCACTCAGTACTGCTGACCCTCTCTAACACTTACCTTAGCTCACATTGCAGCAGTCTTTATTGTGTTGCTCTGCCCGGACCCGGATAGATTTGCTCCTGAAAGTATCCTCTTCCTGGGTATGCACACCGCTCCCCTATTCATTCCTATGGGGAGAACCATATTCTGTAGGACTCCTGCAGTGCTGTGGCTCCCCATAGGAATGAATGGAACCGCGATGCGCAGGAAGAAGATAGCATCTTTTTGTTAGGACTAATTTTAAATTTTGCTAGAAGGAAGGCTCTTTTTGCAGAAGAGACTCATGCACAACCCTTTGCATCCCATGGTGATGGGATGCGTTAACTTCTGTTCACATTTATCGGAGTTACATCATCCTGGACTGGCCCGTCAGGATAGCCCAAGATGCAAAACCCAGGAGAAGATCTCAGGAGCAATGAGGGAGCTCATGAGCATTGCAGCACAGAAGTGAAGGTAAGTGAAGCAGACTTGAGTTTTTTAGACTCTCGATTCTTAGGGCTGGATTCAAAGCATACATGATATATCAGAGCTGAGCCAGAAGTCTGCTGGCAGTAAGAATGGCCTGACTTTGATACATACATATATACTGCCCTTTTACTGTCACTGTGCCAGAGGTCTCCAATTCTATGGACAATTTTGATAAGTAGGGCATAATAGGTGAGAAATGGATTTTGGTATAAACTTAGTTACACAGAATTCAAAATTTACCAGATTATTAAAGAGACTTGCCTTGACGGCTGCAGCATCAAACCCTCCAGCTCTATACTGAGAACAGAGTGATCAAAGACCACAGATTGCTCAGTTCTCGGGTCTCTGCTCTACCCCTCCAGCACTCACTGGAACGTAGGACTGGAGGGATTGGTGCAGCTAGCTCAGGCTCCCACATGGAAGAAAGATATATTTTAAAAATATTCTTCCCAAATATTTTGACATATATTTGAAATGCTACAAGTTTGGCCATATATTCTCTCTCTCCCCCTCTCTCTCTCTCTCTCCCTCTCTCTCCATACACACACACGTGTTGAAATGCGTTTTTATTACAAAATATATGAAAAATATTTTTAGAAATCCATTTCAAATATACTGTATGTCTTTAAAAATACAAAATTTACATTTTTAAAAATATATATTTTTTAAATATATTCTTCAGATTTTTTTAACTTATAAAAAAGTCATTTTAATATATTTTTACATATATTTAAAAATATAAATCTACATTTTTGTAATGCATTTACAAAGACATACAGTATATTTGAAAGGTATTTTTAAAAATATTTTTCATATATTTTGTAATAAAAACGCATTTCAACATGAGAGATATATATATATATATATATATATATAGTAGCATTTCAAATATATGTTGATATATTTGGGAAGAATATATTTTTAAAATATATTTCAAATATATTTTTCTTCCATATGTGCTCTCAGTGGCGTGCCAAGAGGCTGAACTAGCTGCCGGTCAGGCATGTGGGCGGATCCCGACATTATTGTCCAGGTCCCTACAAAGCTTGGACTGGCTGATGGCTGCATCTGGGTCACAGGAGTGCAGTACTAAATGCACTCCTGAAAACACAGGAGAAGTAGGACCAAAAGAGCTTTGGCCCTACTTTTTCTTTTAGGAATTTAAAGAAAACAGGGAGTGTATTACCTAATTAACATTACATTTTATTTGTGCGTCCAAGAAATCAGGATATCTAACCATAAATGACATCATGTAAAAAAGAAAAAAAAAACGTCTCTTTTCAAATGCCTCCCATTCATCCTTTCGTCAGTTCTTCTCTCACAATGGGTGCCAGTCCGCCTAGGAACACATCTCACTCCATGAAACAATCACAACAGCACAATTAGGGGTTTGCACCACATCGATCAACCACATCTGCTGGTAAGTTAACAGAGGCTTCAGCTAGAGCCCCCGCATCTTGATCACGCCCATCTGACACATTTCACCCTGATTGGGCTTAATTGTAGATGTTTTCAGGAAAAACCGTAATCACTGGAGGTTCACCCTCACCAAAGCCTTTCCTTCTGCATCATACATACACAATGAAAGGACTTGTTGCCTTTTCTGTAGAGAAAAGGAATTATCCAGAATTGGCAACAGATTTCAGACACTACCTGTAGAGCTTGTGTCCAGATTTTGTGACTACTACACTGCCCAGTTATCATATCAATCTCCTCACATATCCCAATTCTACTGTGGGACATAGTCGTATGGATGTCGCACCACTCCCTCAAATGCAATCTTTCTAAAACCGATCTTGTAATATTTCCTCTTAACTGATCCCCCCACTCATGACTTTTACTTTATTAAGATCAAGAGCACAACCATTGGTCCTTCCCCTCATGCCAGGGTGCTAGGTGTAATCCTAGACTCTGACCACTCTTTCAGGCCCCATATCCAATCACTGGCTAAATCCTACCGCTTCAACCGCCACAACATTTCCAAAATCCTCCCTTTTCTGACCAATGACACCACAAACCAACTTATCCACACCTTGGTTATACTCCACCTGGATTACTGCAACTCCCTCCTCACTGATCTACCTTTACACAGGTTATCGCCCCTTCAGTCTATTATGAATGCTGCTGCTAGACTTATACACCTTAACAACCAATCAGCGACTGCTGCCCCCCTCTGCCAATATCTTCATTGGCTTCCACTAACCCAACGTATAAAATTCTAAATACTAACCACAGCATAAAAAGCCAGCCACAACACTGCCCCTAGCTACATCACCAACCTCATCCACTGATATCGTCCACTCCGCTTCTCCCAAGACATCTAGCTCCCTCATCACCTCCTCCCACGCTCACCTCCAGCATTTCTCCAGAGTCTCTCCCATCCCCTGGAACTCACTATCCCAGTATGACCGCCAGCCCCCACCTTGTCTGCCTTTAGGCAGTTTTTGAAAACTCAATTATTCAGGTAAGCCTACCCCACCTCTGCCTAAGTACTGTACTTGAGTCACCTCCATTAGATCATCCCCCGCAGCTATAACCTTTTGTACCACCTCCCCCTCCCTTTAGAATGTAAGCTGCATGAGAAGGGCCCTCCTGTAAATTCTCTCTCTTTATATTGTAAAGAGCTGCACAAACTGTTGGCACTATATAAATCCTGTATAATAATAATAATAATCAATGCTTGGGTATTTTTCAGGGGTGTAAACAAGTTAAAACATGTACACTAACCAGAGTCAAGCAAATGTTTAAAATACAGTCTGCAACAAAGGGGCACTCTCCTGCATATTTTCTGAGGATGCCCTCTTCTAACCCCCTTGTGGTCCAGACACTATGCTAAAATCTAGGAAGTTCCAATAGATAGTATCCTTCTGGCTTTCCTACTGCATCTTGACCTTGTCCCAATAAAGATATGTAAGATGTAAAAATTCACTCCTAATCCATCTTGTGAACATGGTAAGAGCTTGCTTCCCTATTCTATGGAGAAAGACCTCCCTCCCCACACTGACCCATTGGTTTTCCCGAATCAACAAAACCATACTTATGGAAGATATATGTAACTCTCTCTTTACCATTGTAGCACCCTCCTATATTGCTAGGGGAGATAGATTCCAAATTGTTAGAGGCTGAGAAGCATGCCTGTGTAATAGTCAGAGGGAGGTTAAATTCAGGTCAGAACTGAGAGGCTTTGCAGACAAGCTCTCTGTTACTTCCCCCTGCTCTAGAGTTTTGGAAAAAATTCTAGAAGCAGTGGGAGGGAGGGAAGAGTGGCTGATCTGCACTCTTGAGAGATCCTAACAAATCCCCAACAGGAGGCTTGGCATGGGGTTAGGACAGCCCTTAAGAGTGACAGAGCGTGCTCAGGAGGAGGAGAGTTTGTGTGGAAGATGGAAAAGTGAGGCTGGATAGCGGGAGCCTGGAAGGAGCTCACCTACAAGCAGGGAAGCTTGGAAGGAGGAAAGCTTGGGACTTCACTGGTCCCAGATTAAGGACCACCTATTCAGCAGGGAAGGAGCGACCCAGCTGAAGGCCCGAGAGCAGCCATAAACCCAGCAGCTCATAGGAGAAGGACTGAGCGAGTAGATCTGCACCCCCTGGGCCAGTAAGGGGAAGGAGCACTCTGGTGGGAAACTGGATTAGCTACTACCTGGGACTGTCTTCTCTTAAAGGGACAAGCACTGGATCCCCTGCTCAGGGATTCCTCCAGAAGAGCTGGATAAGTAGTATCTAGGATCTGGGGTGGTACTACAGGAGATGCTGGCTAACTCAAGAAGAAAAAGGTTTGCTTTAAAGACTTGTATATAGTTCCAGGAAGTTTGTCCTCTGTAGCCATTCTCTTGGGAATCCCACACACCTCTTATCTCACCCATGTTTATATCCCCCTAATAAAATCCCAAAAACAAGCTCAAGGACTGGTTAATGTCTCCTGGATGCAGGTCTGTGTGGAAACTGCATGTTGCTGGCTGTGCAGGACTCTAGTGGGACCCATGCTCTAGTAACTCCTAAGGGGGTAGTGATACACCATTGAGAGGAGAAATTTTGAAAAACCTGGTGTGAGTTTTTTTCCTCACCTCCTCCAAGACCTTACCATCCCATTGCGGTTTTAATGCTTGTCTTTTCAATTTTTTAGCTTCCTTCTTGACAAGCTAAAATCTGGCGTATCCACTTTCCCCTCCCACTGTAGGCTTGGTCTCCCCCTACCTTCCTAGCCCTCTTATTTCAATACCCTTTTATCTTCTTTTTCATCATTTCTCTCCTTTCCATCCTGTCCTTTCCTCTAAACCCTAAGTGCTTCTTGTTCTGTCCTATTTAACTATGTACCAGTCTCCCCTTTATATTCCTTCACCCAACATCCTCAGATTAACAAAGAGCTCTCGATACTCAAAGTGAACAAATACACCTGACGGACGGTGCCTCTTATCCTTATGAAGATTGTTTCACATCCACTTCCATGTGTGGACTTTTTATTTTCTACATCAATTATTGTTAAGCACAAAATGGAATCTTGCCACAGTTAACAAACAACTTTGTCAAGTGTATGGCTCTCACTTCTGTTTATGTATTAAGTTGCTTATGTAACATGTTGCTTTGTTTCTGAGAGTGTCTTACAATTAAAATAAAAATTTGCAAAAAAAAGAGTCTGCAAATCTAAAAACCCTCATAGGTCAATCATCAGCTTTACCATAAAATCAGCAACATAAAGGACAATTGTCCAAATGTTACAGCAGACACTATACTTAATACAAAATCCATTTTATACCATTGGGACAGTTATCAGAAATATATCCAGTGCACAGCAACGTGGTGACAGAAGGATAGTGGAAATACAGAGCACAGCAAGAACAGAAATCTGGATATGCAAACAAATAGAGTAGTCAAAGACAAAACAGACAGACAAAGCAAAGTCAGAAGCCAAAGCCAATACAGGTAAACAGTATATACAAAATAGCATGACTTAGCCCAGAGTGTACAATTCTGGTCCCAAATGCCACATTTTGTATTTGCTCTGCATCACTTTGCAGACCCCAGTAGTGGGAGCTTTGATTTACGAAGGTGTTCTAATGGGATTCACCACTAATGGCCTCATATAACATGTCCCCAATCTCCTGCAGCAGGTTTCCATTCTTCATCCATAGCTTGTATCTTACATGCAGGTTCTGATCATCTCCTCTGGTATGCTAGCATTCTAAACAATCAAATCAGTGCAGTGCCTTCCAGTTAACAAAAAATATATATGCAATGCAAAACTAGTGCATAATAATGAATATATAAAGTCCCTTATATCTTGACGTAACTATAATCTTTCAATATGGTATCTTCATACGACATATAGTAGTGTTCCTCCACCAACACCCAAGTTGTGTTCTCACCTGGAGCTTTTTGACCTCACATTATACAATGCTTTGGTCGCACCACACTTGTGTCCTCTAAAAGGGATGCAGGTTCCCCTGTCGGCACTCCTTCCCACAACCGGAATTAAATCTTGTCCAACTTTTCCTTTCCCCAGCAATCCGTAAATAACGGAATAAGTAGAAATGGTGCTTTATCGTTTTAAACATTTTATTAAAATATATAAAATGCCACTCACATGCTTTTGGTGCTAAATCGCACCAGATATGTACCGCATAACAGCAACACAAACTTTCTCCGTTTTCCTATATTATGACTACGTGTAGCGTTGTGACGTCAGCTGGCCAGCTACATGGAGTCATAGTACAGGAAAACAGAGGAAGTTTTTGTTAATTGGAAGGTGCTGCACTGATTTGATTGTTTAGTTCTAGACACATTGATGAGTATGTGTAGAATGTAAGAGACTTTTTTGGTTATATAATTTTTTTTGAGTGTTTTGGTTGCTTGCAAGACTTTTTATTTAACCTCCCTGGTGGTATTCCCGAGTGTAGCTCAGGGTTAACTTTCAGTACCAAAAGCGGTAACCCCGAGCTACACTGGGGATTACCCTGCAGCGTTGCTCAGGGATTCCCTCTTGCACTTACCTTGTCCTGCGCTCCCGTTCCCTGCCAGCGTCAGGACGTACGGGATGTACAGGGGAAGGAACCAGCGGAAAATTCAAAAATTTTAAAAGTGACATTCACTAATACACTAAAATCTCATAGTATAATATTACTGTATCAAACCATTTCACATCCATTTTGTCCCTAGTGCTTTGTCCTGTGCCCTGCCTGCATTTTTACTGTTCTTTATGCCTGGAAACTGAGAAAAGTCCATGGCATCCCAAAAAATTCCCTTTAGGTCAAAAATGATTTTAGACCAGCTAGAGAACAGCAATAGTAAATTAGAACCACTTGCAGAATTGAGTGATAATGATTTGTGGGGAAATTCATCATCTGACGAATGAAAATGACACTGAAAATGATTTTGCGATAAAGCTCAGTGATGTGCGAACTTGGCGCTCTATTTCAGTGTTTTTCTTTTGATTACATTATTGAATTACATTTATTATTATTATATTATTATTTTTTATGATTGTTTATTATATTAAAATTTATGATTTCGTGTTTCAAATTTTATCATACCCGGGATGTTTACTAAACTCTTGTTCGGACAGATTTCAGTGAGTTATTCCTAAGAATTACAGGCCTACAATAAAAAAACAACATATTTCCATGCAAAAAAATGTACTGCTTTCAGCACAGAAATATGGACATAATCAGAACGCTAAGGAGGTTAACATGTTAGTAGTCTCTAAACATCTTCTGTAGCATTTCATATACAGAATATTATGCTTGGCTCTTTAATACTTTTAGGGGCTGCAACTAAGACCTCCTAGTCCTCAAGTTGACAACCACTTGTCTACAATGAAGTATTAATATTTCATTTTACAATTTTTGATTGTCCAAATAAGCATCTTCTGTTAAAGGGCCCTACTGTCCCTACTGGAGAAGGTATATTGTGTCTGTGTTCAAATAATATCTTGCTACTTGGTCAGTGGTAAATAATAAAGTACCTATTTGTCTTGTTTATGAATTCAGCCTTCCATCGGCTTTTGTTAGAAAGTACACGTATGTGACATTTCCACGCCACTGCCTCCCTCCCACATAAGGGTTTATTTCTAGGCATTTAGCTGCCTTCCTTTTACATAATTTAAATCATTAACCTTCCCATTTAATGAAAAACACATCCTGAAGCGTTAGCAGTGAGAACAAGCCCAGGAGACAGTGGGAGGATGTGTGGAGTATGTATATGTATCTGATTATATAGATAGTGATACAGAGCCATAGAAGCGGCACTGATAAGGTGCTGTCTGGTTGTGTCCTCGAGTCAATCACAAGTGTGTCTCTGCTCTATGTGTTTGGGATGTCTTGTGCCTCTGGCCACACGGCCAGCTCAATGTGGCACTTCATTTCCACTGTAGGGACATTGGGCGATGACCATGTGAAGGCTTATGTGCCCGGCAGACGTGTCCTGCTGCCTATATTTAGCCACCAACGAACATGGAACCAGGCTGAAGATAATTCACACGGACAGAGCTCCAGCAGATAACAGTAGCCACAGGGTGAGGGGAGGAGAGCGAGGAGCACTAGTTAGGGGAGAGTTATTGGAGGAACAAGCAGAAATAATGGGGAGAGAAAGGAATGAAGAAGAGGGGTTAAGGAGTTGATCAGAAGACAATTTTGCTAGCTGAAAAATAAGTATTAAAAAAAAAACTGGAAGAGAAATGCAAGTGAAATTGTAGGCAAACCGCTAAATACAAGATTGAAACATATTTGTGAACTGTCTTTACCTAGCAAAAAAGAATGATTTTGTTCAGTCAAATTTCTATTCCAGATTCACTGTCATACTCTGTAAGAACTCCTGACCATGTAGTTTTCTACGCAGTCAAAGCAATGCAGCTTGGTCAAGACTGTGATTGGACTCTGGAAAAGATAGAGTTGGGGAAATAGGAAATGCCACACAATCTTATTTTCCATTATACTTTTTCTTTCTTTCCATCACCTCCTTGCAGAGTTAACAAGCCACTATTATAAGACTACTCAGACATATAGCTCATTTATGTTACAAAATACATTAAGGCTTCATGCACATTGGGTGTTTTTACAGATGCTGTTTTGGGCATCAAGCATTTTTTTCTACAGCCAGTAAACTCCCCAGCATGTTAATCTATGTGTCTATGGACACTTAGGAGTTTTTCAGTTGTAAAAACACTCTAACGCTGCAAAATGCAGCTGTCATTTATGAGCGTTTTTGAACTTCAAGCTTTTGTGGGAGCATAATTTTGCTAAAAAAAAAAAGCTTAAAAAAAGCAAATGCTGAAAAATGCTAAAATACACTAATGCAAAATCACTTAAAAACACGACAAAACTCATGCTTTTAACGCAGCATTCTACAGCTTACGGTACTGGAGTTTTTATAACATCCAGTGTGCATGAGGCCTTAAGATGAGAGTTACAAATACAAAAAAACAACATTTAATGAAAAGTGGCCCTTGGACTGGTGCCATCTGTACTAGTGGAAATTTTAAGTCCTCTACCCTCCTCACATATACGGAAGAATGGAGGATGGCTGAATGGAAAGTCCACCTTCTCCAGTCATAAAATTCACTTTTTTATTAAATAGTACAGTTGGCATTCTTGACAAATGCCTATGACAGGTCCAGCCCCCAAACCATTGGAAGATCACAGGTATAGGGGGGAAGGTGGGCAGAAGACTTCATATTTCAAAAAGGACAAAAGCCATCAGCACAAGAGACACTTTTGATTGAATGTAAGTACCATCCCTTGTGCTGATTAAAATAAAAAAACTGTGGGGGATAACAGTAGGGGCTGCATCTGCGGCAGTGCCAACTATGCTCACCCTTTCTGTCCCCATACTCCATTTATATCACCGGCACTATAGGTTCCTACAATGCAAGGTGTGCCATGACTGAAGGAGGTAGACCTTTTTATCACCTTCCTGCTCTCCAATAATGGCATGCTTTGCATTGTGGAAACATAATACAGGTGGGCTGAAAGGGTGGGCATAGTCTTCTTTTTTGATGAGTGCCTGTCCCAGCCATTGATATTAACCATCTCAGCAATGAAAGATCACTGCTGTGGGGGTATCTGGGAGTAAAGGACTGGGGATTTCTACTGTAAACTGCAGCCACCAGCACAAGGACTACACTTCAAAATAAACACCCCTGGAGAGGTTTAAAAAAAAAAAATCACTAAACGTCAGCTTTTTTAGTTGGTTACTGCTACATGGCATTATACTATAGAGTGTCTCTGGAGTCACAGCTCTTAGTCTGCTGGGGCTGCTGACATGACATACAAGATGGAGGTATTCATCAGCAGTCTCAGGGCTGTTAGATGTCTACACAAGGGAGACTTTTAAAGTAAATAACATGCATAAAATGCATTAATTGCACAAATATTCTTATGGAAAAATTGTTGTTGACATGAATGGTCTGGCGACAGAATCTCTTAAGGTACTATTTAAGGCCCAACTCCAGATAATTGTTTTGTGTGCTGTGTGCGCTGCTAGTAATACGGAGTCATGTCAGAGCTTACCGAGTTTCAAAGAGGGCAAATTTTTGGTGTCCGTTTAGCTGGTGCCTCTGAGATTGAAGTTGTCAATTTATTTACCATGTTGCGAGGTACAGTATCAAAGGTTAAGATGGCATATACAGTTGTCGGGAAAGCGTCATCTGATAAGCATGGTCGACATGGTCAACTGGCCAAAAGAGACAAAAAGGACATTGCGCAGGATTGTGACCAGGAATAAGAAAACAACTGCTGCAAACGTAACTGCAGAGCTCAGTCTCAGCATTCCAAAGTCCATGTCCACAAAAAACTGTCCAAAGGGAACTCCATAAGCAAAACATTCACAGGCAAGCTGTACTTGCCAAACCACTAGTGACCAATATTAATGCTCAGAAGAGGAGAAAGTGGTGCAACACCCATAAATTGTGGACTATCAATCAATGAAAGACTGTAATATGGTCCAATGAATTGAGCTTCACACTGTTCCAAACAACTGGACGTGTTTACATGTGGCAAGCACTGTCACAAGCTTACGACCAGGACTGTCTGGTGTCTGGGAGGAAATACTGGTCTGGGAGGAAATACCCCAGGACAACATCCGTCATTTCATTAGGAGCATGCCCCAACGTTGTCAGGTATGCATACAAGCAAGAGGGGGACCATAGAAGCTACTGAGTACCATTTTGATTTGTGCAATGAAATTTCAGCTAAATGTACTAGCCTGCTGCATCATTTTTTAACTTTGATTTTTGAGGTTGTCTGAGTTCAGTCCTCTAGGTTGATAATTTTCATTTCTATCAAACTATTGGGCATGCTTACGTTCCTAACACAGTACCCACTCCATATCAGTATAGATATCCAGCATGATATTTTTCCCCATTGAGATCTGATGTGTTTTCAAAGTGTTCCTTTAATTTTTTGAGCATTGTGTGTATGTATGTACAGCTGTGTTCAAAATAATAGCAGTGTGTTGAAAAAAGTGAATAAAGCTCAAAATCCTTCTAATAGCTTTTATTTCCATAAACACAAATGCATTGGGAACACTACACATTCTATTCCAAATCAAAACATGAAGAAAAATATATCAAATTTGTGTTGTTCCTCTCAAAAAATTGAAGAAAAGTGAATTTTAGACTGTTCAAAAAAATAGCAGTGTTTGTATTCTTCTTTACAAACTCAAACATTCACTATATAAACTGAAAAATGCTTGAAGATTTTGCTTTCCTTTTGAATCACTCAATATTTAGTTGTATAAGCACTGTTTCTGAGAACTGCTGTACATCTGTGTTGCATGGAGTCAACCAACTTCTGGCACCTGTGAACAGGTATTCCAGCCCAGGATGATTGGACTACATTCCACAGTTCTTTATTTTTTGGTTTTGCCTCAGAAACTGCATTTTTGATGTCACCCCACAAGTTTTCTATTGGATTAAGATCCGGGGATTGGGCTGGCCACTCCATAACCTCAATCTTGTTGGTCTGGAACCAAGATGTTGCACGTTTACTGGTGTGTTTGGGGTCGTTATCTTGTTGGAACACCCATTTCAAGGGCATTTCCTCTTCAGCATAAGGCAGCATGACCTCTTCAAGTATTCTGATGTATTCAAACTGATCCATGATCCCTGGTATGCGATAAATGGGCCCAACACCGTAGTATGAGAAACATCCCCATATCATGATGCTTGCACAACCATGCTTCACTGTCTTCACAGTGTACTGTGGCTTGAATTCAGTGTTTGGGGGTCATCTGACAAACTGTCTCCGGCCACTAGACCCAAAAAGAACAATCTTACTTTCATCAGTCCACAAAATGTTGCTCCATTTCTCTTTAGGCCAGTCAATGTGCTCTTTGGCTAATTATAACCTCTTCAGCACGTCTTTTTTTCAACAGTGGGACTTTGCGGGGGCTTCTTGCAGATAGCTTGGCTTCACATAGGCGTCTTCTAATTGTAACAGTACTCACAGGGAACTTTAGACCATCTTTGATCTTCCTGGAGCTGATTGTTGGCTGAGTCCTTGCCATTTTGGCTATTCTTCTATCCATTCGAATGGTAGTTTTTCGCTTTCTTCCACGTCTTTCAGGTTTTGGTTGCCATTTTAAAGCATTTGCGATCATTTTAGCTGAGCAGCCTATCATTTTCTGCACTTCTTTATATGTTTTCCCCTCTCCAATCAACTTTTTAATCAAGGTACGCTGTTCTTCTGAACAATGTCTGGAACGACCCATTTTCCTCAGAATTTCAGAGAGAAATGCACTGTCACCAGCATGTACAACATTTGCTACCTTCCTTCCTTAAATAAGGGCAATAATTGCCACCTGTTTTTTCAAAGAATGAATGACCTCACTAATAGAACTCCACACTGCTATTATTTTGAACATGCCCCTTTCAATTAGTGATTCAATTACACAGAGTCAGCAGCATGCATGTCATGACTGTTGGGTCTGTTGGATTTCTATTACTCTACTACACCTGCTAGTAAATTATTTGCCATGTAGAAATATAATTTCTATCTAAAACAGTGATTGATCAGGTTAGTGATGTCTGACTGCTATTATTTTGAACACAACTGTATGTATGTGTATACGATAGATAGATACATTTTTTTTTTGTCCTTTTTTTTAATGTGATCATGTGACCTCTGTTCTCAGCTGCACAAGGTGCTTAGAGAGCGGGGAGTGGAAAAACAACATTCCCCTGATCATTCCAGTGAATGGCTGTGCAGGGGGTGCATCCAAACTAGTCTTGGCCATTGGAGAACAGACAGGCCGTTCTTCCAAAATACACAGAGAACAGGATACTTTTTAACACAAGTACATGGAAATACAGACACATATCAGGAATATGAAATGTTGGTGTAACATTCTTTAAGTGCCTGTCTGCATGGATGAATTGATAGACGTACATACAGGAATGGAGATACAGTAATAATCTTGTTCATTAGTATATGTGATTCTCTAACCAAATTTAAACTCTTACCATTAACATATTAGCCTAATTAGGCTCACGTAGAACACTACTGTGTATTAACAAGTCTTGGTGACATTGTATTCAGAGCTGATTATAACATATATCTCTACCAGTGGTTTCACTATAGATAAACAAGGTGGATGGAGCCAGGAGGGGATCTAATAACTTGAGATACAGCAATAAGTTTTTCAAAGATATTTAATTTTGTTCTGAGCCAGTGCTACCAAAATAAATGAACATACCAGAAAAGTCATATGAAATCCTGTAATAGCATCAGGAAAAATGGTATTTCATTTTATAGTTCTTAGGGTAAAAACGTAAGCAGTTTAAGTCTTGGAACCCAGTTGACATTAACCCTAGGTTCACACTTATGTGGATTTCAGTCAGGGACGGACTGACAACTCATGGGGCCCCCGGGCAATAGGGGATCATGGGGCCCCTGTGTCCTTGCCCAAACTCAAAAAAGCCTATGAAAAAGGTACCAGGCAGGGGCAGACTGACAACTCATGGGTCCCCTGGGCAATAGGGGATCACGGGGCCCCGTGTCCTTGCCCAAACTCAAAAAAGCCTATGAAAAAAGGTACCAGGGGCATCTCATGGGGCCCCCTACTGACCTCGGGCAGTGCCCGAGTTTCCAAATGGTCAGTCCACCCCTGATTTCAGTGCGTTTTCCAGTTTGCAGAAATGCACTTCAGCCCATTTAACATGATTTCCCATAGCTCTAGGTCACATCCGTGCATCTTGAGGGGGTGCACTTTTTGAAAGGTAAGGGACTTTTTTCCTGCAGCAGATTGCACTTTTGTACAATAGACTTCAATTGAACCCCACCAAAAACATAAGTGTTGCATTTTGTATGCATTGTAGGTTTTTTCGCCAATAGGAAAGTATTGACCTTAATGCAACTTTGATGTGACTATGGATGGGTGCGACTTTGATGAAACTTTTTTTTTTTTTTTTGCTATTAGAAAAGTATCACAGTTCTGTTCATGTAGTGGAACTTTGATGTGATTTTACTCTCTCTGACACTCAAGTATTATCAAAGTAGCATCAAAGTCGCACTACATGAACAGAACTGTCATACTTTCATATTGGCAAAAAAAAACAAAAAAACAATGCATCAAAAACAAGTAAAAAAACACGTAAAAAAAAAAGCATAAATTGTAACACACAGAGTTGTGAACCTAGTCTAAGAGTGCCCATACATGACCAGATCCTTTTAACCACTTCCCGACCGGCCGTTGTATATAAACGGCCGGACGGTGGCACTGCAGGGTCGGGTGGCCGTCTATAAACGGCCTCCCCGCACCCTGCTTGTGCGCGCTCCCTGGGAGCGCGCAGCACCGCGATCCAGTGCCCGTTGTATCCTCCGGACACAGTGAAACACCGATCGTCGGATGGGACCTCTGTACGAGGTCCCAATCATGTGATCACTGATTGGCCAATCAGTGATCACATGCAAAGTAGTAAGCAAGATGTCACTTCTGACATCATTGCTTACTATGTGTGAAATCTGTGAATGATCACAGAGGTCACATGGTACAAGGCTATTCACAAAAGCCAGGTACCATGTGACAAGCTGTGACCAATCACAGCTCACTCTGTATTTCTCAATGAGTGCAGGAATGCACACAGAGAGAAAGAGAAATTATTGCTTTTACATCCTATATGGGTGTAAAAGCAATCAGTGTAAATCTTTATCACCCCTCACAAGTAGTACAGTGTCACCATGGTGACACTGTACTGCTAGGGTGACAGTATGTAAAAAAAAAAAATAATAAAAAATAATAATATAAAAAAGTAAAATAAAAATGTAAAAAACAATGTTTAAAAATTATAATTTTTGCTTATAAACTAATTTGGATTTTTTTTTTTTACTAAAAAGATAACGGAATAAATTTTGGCTAAGATTTATGATGAAATATTATTTATTTGCAAAATTTTATTAAAAAAACACTTTTTTAAAAAAATTTTGGACATTTCATTTACATAGCAAAAAAAATACAAATCCCAGTGGTGAATAAATACCACCAAAATAAAGCTTTATCTATCTAAAAAAAATGGTAAAAAATTCATTTGGGTACAGTGTTGCATGACCGCGCAATTGTCATTCAAAGTGTGATAGCGTTAAAAGCTGAAAATTGCCCTGGTCAGGAAGGGGGTAAAAGTGTCCGGTCTGGAAGTGGTTAAGGAGCAAGGATCCCTCTACGAGGATCAGGTTCTCCATCAAGAGCACGTTTCACTGCACAGAGAGATTTTCCACCTTACAAGAATACTTCTGTGCATATAAGTACTAAACATAATTTTTTTTCTGTGTGTTAAAAGGAAACAAGAATATCATTGTGTATGAGTCGTCATGTTGTCGAGAAGATTCTAATGGGACTTGGCAGTACACGCATGTAATCAAAGACAGGGAAAAGTCTGTAGACTATTGTTTTAGGGAATATAGAAAATAAACATATCTTCTGAATTAACAGCATACAAGGATTTGTTTGATCAGGTCATGTCCGTACTGTCCACAGTCAGGGATAGTAATGCTGGCAGAACTACCTTCATGTAATTATTTGGGGCAAATTTAATTTGTTTGCAAGTTTCTATTTCTTAAAAAAATAAAATGTTATAAATATATTTACATACACACACACACACACACACACACACACACACACACACACACACACACGATTAACAAGAGGGAGGTAGGGTGAAGGTATTACTACTCTGACTCATTTATGTGCATATGCACATTAGGGATCCAGAGGAGCAAATTGCCACACTGGACACAACTGACAACTTTGAAAGGGTTCTTCTGCTAACTGAGCAGGTGGTTAATGGGTTTATCTGAAGGTTAAAGGGGTAAGTCAGGATTATGAGTGAGGAAGATGGGTTACTGTAGTCAGAGGGAGCTGTAGGGGCTCACAGAAAAGGAAAACCAGCCCTAAGTTTGAGCACCCAAACAGATTTGCCAAGTTGGGTGAAGATATGGGGGTGGATAGCTCAGAGGTGGCAGCCTTGCATGTCACTGCTGCCCCTAACAACCGGGAGAGCAGCCCATCTAGTAGGGGTGGTGAGGTTAGTGCAGGAAGGTTTAGACAGTTGGTGGTAATAGGGGATTCCATATTCAGAAGGACTGATAAAATAATTTGTCACCAGGATCACCTCAACCAAATGGTTTGCTTTCTCCCTGGTGCCAGGGTTCAGCATGTGGTGGACCAGGTTGATAAATTACTGGGAGGGGCTTGGCATGACCCAGCTGTCTTGTTCCTTGTTGGAACCAATGATAGAATACATGGAAGGTGGAGGCTCCCTAAGAATCAATTTAAAGAACTAGGCAGCAAGTTGAAGGGAAAGACCTTCAAGGTGATATTCTCTGAAATACTGCCTGTGCCATGTGCAACACAAACAAAGCAGAGGGAGATTACAGAACTGAATGTATGGCTAAAAACCAGGTGTAAGATGGAAGGATTTGGGTTTCTAGAGCACTGGGCTGACTTTTCATTGGGGTAAAACCTATATGCTAAAGATGGTTTGCACCTAAATGGAAAGGGGGTCCACTGTGCTGGGGGAGAGGTTTATGGGAAGGCTGGAGGAGTGTTTAAGTTGGGATTGAGGGGGGAGGGAGAGAGAATTAGATTATAATAGGGCAGACAGGTCAAACGGGTCAGTCCCTATTGGTGGGAGGAATAGGGAAAGATGGGGGGAGGGCTATGGTAGGTGATAAGAAGGTTCCCATGTTACAAACAACCATTGGAAATGGCACCATTTGTACTAAAATAAAAAATATGCAAAATACATGTCCAAAATGTGACAATGAAATAAAGTGTTTGTTCACCAATGCCAGAAGTCTTCCAAGCAGAATAGGTGAGTTGGAAGCTTTGGTGCACAAAGAGAACAAATATTTAATTGGTATTGCTGAATCTTGGCTTAATTCGCCACATGACTGGACTATTAATATTCCTGGATATGCTCTCTTTCGGAGAGTCAGGGTAAAGGAAAGGTGGTGGTGTCTGTCTCCATGTGAGAAGTGATCTCAATGAGAGCGTGAAGGAGGACCTGGTTGCTGGAGAGTGTGATGAGGCTGAAGCATTAAGGTTGGACCTGCACATGGGGGTGAATACTACAAAGGTAATCAATTAAGTTTGTTATAGGCCGCCCAGTGTTAATAAGGAGTGGAGACTCAGCTCCTTGCACAGATAGAAAGGGCTGCAAGGGCTGGCACAGTGATAATAATAGGGAATTTTAACTACCCGGAAATTGACTGGAGTAAGAGCACTGCACAAACAGTTAAAAGGCAAAAATGTATAAACCTATTACAAGACAATTTCATGGTATGTTTCAAGAGGACCTGACTAGGAACGATGCTCTGCTGGACCTGGTAATCTCAAACCATGCAGAGCTTATTACTAATGCTCACCTAAAAAGAACATCTGGGTAGCAGTGAGCATAACATAATTTAATGTTAACTGTAAATAACAAGCACATACTAGAAAGATAAAAACACTCAACTTTAAGACAGCAAATTTTCCAAGGATGAGGGCTGCTCTCCAAGACTTAGACTAGTAGGGAATATTGACATGAACAGAGAACAGAAATGGGAATTCTTCAAAAAGACTGTATGTGAACACACTGCAAAATATATTCCCATGAACAATAAGTTTAAAAAGCTAATGTGGATCACGGCCAAAGTTAAAAAAAGCTATAAATATTAGAGTTTTTAAAAAATATAAAAATGAAGTAAAACTATCATCATTTAAATGTTACAAAGAATATAACAAAATATGTAAAAAGGCAATCAAGGCCGCAAAAATTCAAAACGAACGACAGATTGTAAAAGAAAGTAGAACAAACCCTCCAAAATCTTCAAATATATTAAATAGTAAAAAAATCAGGTCTGGTCATATAGGCCCTTTACAAAATAAAGGGTGGGTGACTGGGGACAAAGAGAAGGCAACTTAAATACCCTCTTTAGCTCTGAGTATACAAAGGAGCATGGGGGACCTCATGTCCATAATTGGGATTATCCACAAATTATCCACAATGGCTCAAAATTGTTAAGGCCCAGAAATATTTAGAAAGAATAAAGGTGGATAAAGCACCTGGACCAGATGGCATACACCCACGGGTCGTAGAAGAATTGAGCTCTGTCATTTCACAGCAATTATTTCAAATTTTGAGGGACTCTTTAATGACTGGTATAATACCACTGGATTGTCATAAGGCCAATGTGGCGCCTATATTTAAAAAGGGATCAAAGTCTTTACTAAGTAACTACAGACCTGTTATTTTAATATCTATAGTTGGGAAGATACTGGAGAGTTTAATAAAAGACCACATAGATGAGTTCTTGCTGGAAAAAATTATTTTAAGCAACAGACAGCATGCATTCATGAAAGACAGAAGTTGTCAAACAAATCTGATTTTTTTTATGAGGAGGTGAGCAAAACCTTATACAAAGCAGTGGCTGTGAATGTAGTATACTTGGATTTTGCAAAATCATTTGACAAACACTGCAAATGTATAAGTTACAGTCTACAGGCATGGAAAAATGGATATAAAACTGGCTAAAAGACCGTATTCAGAGAGCAGTGGTTAATGATTCATACTCTGCATGGTCTAGGGTTGTTAGTGGTGAACCCCAAGGTTCAGAGTTGGGACCCTTACTTTTTAATATACACTATATTGCCAATAGTATTGGGACACACATACAAATCAATGGATTCAGCTGTTCCAATCACCTCTATGGCCACAGGTGTATAAAATCAAGCACCTAGGCATGCAGACTTCTTCTACAAACATTTGTGAAAGAATGGGTTGCTCTTAGGATCTCAGTGAATTCAAGCGTAGTACTGTGATAGGTTGCCACCTGTGCAATAAGTCCATCCGTGAAATTTCCTTGCTACTAAATATTCCACAGTCAACTGTCAGTGGTATTATAACAAAGTGGAAGCAACTGGGAAAAACAGCAATTCAGCCACGAAATGGTAGGTTACGTAAAATGACAGAGCTGGGTCAGCGCATGCAGAAGTCACCAACTGTCTGCAGAGTCAAAAGCTAAAGACTTCCAAACTTCATGTGGCCATCAGATTAGCACAACAATAGTGCATAGAGAGGTTCATGGAATGGGTTTCCATGACCGAGCAGCTGCATCCAAGCCTTACATCACCAAGTGCAATGCAAAGTATTGGATGCAGTGGTGTAAAGCGCGCTGCCACTGGACTCTAGAGCAGTGGAGACGTGTTCTCTGGAGTGACGAATCACACTTCTGTCTGGCAATCTGATGGATGTGTCTGGGTTTGGCGGTTGCCAGGAGAACTGTACTTGCCTGACTGCATTGTGCCAAGTGTAAATTTTGGTGGAGGGGGATTATGGTGAGGGGTTGTTTTTCAGGGGTTGGGCTTAGCCCCTTAGTTCCAGTAAAGGGAATGCTTAAGGTTTCAGCATACCGAGACATTTTGGACAATTTCATGCTCCCAACTTTGTGGGAACAGTTTGGGGATGGCCCCTTCCTGTTCCAACATGACTGCGCACCAGTGCACAAAGCAAGATTTATAAAGACATGGATGAGCGAGTTTGGGGTGGAGGAACTTGACTGGCCTGCACAGAGTCTTGACCTCAACCTGACAGAGCACCTTTGAGATCAAGTAGAGTGGAGACTGCGAGTCAGGCCTTCCCGTCTGACATCAGTGCCTTGACCTCACAAATGCTCTTCTGGAAAAATGGTCAAACATTCCCATAGACACACTCCTAAACCTTGTGGACAGCCTTCCCAGAAGAGTTGAAGCTGGTATAGCTGCAGAGGGTGGGCCAACTCAATATTGAACCCTAAGGACTAAGACTAGGATGCCATTAAAGTTCATGTGCATATAAAGGCAGGCGGCCCAACACTTTGGGCAATATAGTGTATTTATAAATGATATAGGGTCTTGGATTAAAAGTACTATATCAGTCTTTGCAGATGACACCAAGCTGTGCAGTAGAGTAATGCCCTTAAAGGAGGTCTCCAACTTACAAGCCGACCTCAATTCACTGTTTAATTGGGCAACTACAGCTATGTGGCAAATGAGGTTTAATGTTAATAAATGTAAATGTTATGCACTTTTAGGGCTACGAATATGCATGAATGATACATACTAGGGGGAATACAACTGGGGGAATCAATGGTGGAGAAGGATCTGGGTGTTCTGGTGGATCATAAACTTAATAATGGCATGCAATACAAACCTTCAGTTTCTAAAACGAGCACAAATCCTTTCTTGTACTAAGAGAGGTAAAGACTCCAGAGAGAGATATCATTCTACCCCTGTACAAATCATTAGTAATATCTCATCTGGAATATGCAGTTCAGTTTTGGGCACCAATTCACAAAAAGGATATCAGGGAACTGGAGAAAGCGAGAAGGACAACCAAAATGATAAGAGGCATGGAGGAGCTCAGCTATGAGGAAAGATTAGAGGAAATTAATTTATTCTCTCTTCAGAAGAGGGGATTAAGGGGGGATATGATCAACATGTATAAATACATCAGTGGTTCATATAGTGAACTCGGTGTAGAGTTAATCACCTTGAGGTCATCACTGAGAAGAAAGGGGGACTCTACATCTGGAGGAAAAGAGATTTAATCTCCAAATACAGAAAGGCTTTTTCACAGTAAGAGCTGTGAAAATGTGGAATTGACTTCCTCAAGAGCTGGTTCTGGCCAGCTCAGTGGGTTGCTTTAATAAATGCTTAGATTCTTTCCTAAATGTACATAATATAACTGGATACTAACACTTATTCATAAAGTTGATGCAGGGAATATCCAATTGCCTCTTGGGGGATCAGGAAGGGATTTTTTTCCCCTGCTGGAGCAAGTTGGATTATTCTTTGCTGGGATGTTTTGCTTTCCACTTGATCAACTGTGGGTAAAGGATTGTATAATTTTTTCCCCCCTTTTATTGGTTGAACTACATGGATTTGTGCCTTTTTTCAACCAGACTAACTATCTAACTATGCAATTAACTGACACAGAACAAGTATACATGAAGTAGATCAAAGTGATCTCAAAACTCCTAATGTCCTAAGCTGGTGATCAGTAATATCTGAGTGTAGACCTATGGATCAACTATGGCCTATATGGCAGTAATGCTCAGAGCTTAGGCATACATTTATTAATTTCTACTTACCAGAAGATGTGAACAGACTGTCCAACCCATTACATTTCACACATCAATCATAATGCAATCATTCAGGTTCCATTTATAATGTGATATGACAACATATTGCCATGTATGACCACCCTCGCTGGACTACCACTAACCTGTGAATACTTTGGACATATATAAACCTGATCCTGATGGTTTCATTAAGACTTACGAGTCTTTGGTTTCCTTCAGATAACAGCCAAAGCCCAGTCTGAAGGGTTTTGGATAAGACATGGGCAGGCTATATGTTGTATTTTTGTCCTTAACTAGCAACTCTCAAAGTTGTTGTGGATGACTAGCTGTGATTGACAGCAGCAGGAGCCAATGGCTCCCACTTGCTGTCTCAGCCAATGAGGAGGCAGAGACCTGGGACAACCGAGGCCGTCATTCACATCGCTGGATTGCGATGAGGCTCAGGTATGTAAAAACCTTGAGCATTTACAACCGCTTTAATTCCTCGGCAATAATGAGCACATGTGAGCATTAGGAATTACCTTAAAATTTTCTGGGAAAGTTGTTCAGACACAGTTCCCTATAGAAAAATGATTGTTCCTTCACCCTACATCTATATTTTAGCCAGATCAAGAGAAAGAAGACTATGGTTGATCCAAGTGGTTGGTAAATGCAGTAAGAAAAGTCTTCTTGTGTATAACAGCTGTGGCCATGCAAGGGCAGACGGGTCTCCTGTCATTTCATTTTCCTGGCTTCAAGTGACCAAATCTGAAACAGGTTGACATCCAAGGTAACTGAAAAATGTGATAATGATATGAGTGTTTTCTCTACTATACTGTGCAAAGGACAGTAGAGGAACAACAGAACCAGTCACACAGGAACTGCACCCATCCATCAATGTATCTGTCTGCCAGCTTCACATATAGGAGAAGGAACATTCATTGGCTCATTATCAGCAGAGGTGGAATAGGTTGAAAAATGCCCATTTTGGCTGATGATTGGCTTGTATATTGGCACCTTGTGTCTGCAGATATTAAATAACACCTGAATTATGGAAAATTCATACGTACCTCCATGACCTTGGCCATTGATCCCTAACTGAGCCAGATTTGGGTAAGGCTGACTGGCCAGGATGGATTTTGCTATTGTTTACACAAAACAGCAAGTACCACACTACTCCCCCTTTTAGAGGCACAAACATAAGAGTTCACCTGATATGAACTTTTATGTGTTTAGAACGATCTTTCATTAAAAAAAAAATTGTTTGGTGGTCAACCGCCATCTGACGTCTGTAGACAGTTTAAGTCCTCTTCAGCTTTCAAACTGCATCTCCTCCCTCACCACCAGCTCTCCATACATTTCTTGTTTTATCTGTTAATCTCTGAACTGCTCTTTTTTCAGATACTGTACTCAAGTCATCATTCGATCTGACACATTAGCTCCTGCCGCCATTCACTACTCTACCTTCTTCTCTCTTCTTGGTGTGCCTGAGTACAATTATGCATTCAGAAGGCTGTTGCTTCTGTGGGTGCAGATTGTCGGGTATTTGCATATAATAGCAGCAATTTATCGCTTGGCAGCAGAGAGTGGCTTTTAGATGAGGGCAGCTGTTTTATCTGTTTAACACTGACAAACAAATGGCTCCACGTCTGACAGAAATGCAAGAGACCTTAACCATTTGCAGGCTGGATGCAAAATAGTGATCTAGTGTGTAGTGAAGGAAAGGGATATTATAATGCGCGTGACGTCAGAACCCTGCCACTGTGAATGTGTTATCTCTTTTTATTGAAATCACTCGACTGTAATTCAGCATTCATGGAAAAGCTACATCAGACTCCTCTTCGTGTTTCATAAGAACAACTCAATATGAAAATGATCTTTGTATGTATGTAAATGAAGTGTAAGCTTATTAATGAGATGAGAAAATGAAGCCCAATTACCACCAGCTCCACGGATGAAACAAAGGCAGATCTGGTAGATAATTACTTCTACCAGATTCTATTAACATATTAAAATGTTATTAATTACTGATGCATCTGTATAATGAAATAAGCCACTTTTAATGGTTATGAAAATTTTCCACTGCCAGAATAGGTGTGACATATTAAATAAACCTTCTTTTTTCCTTTGTACCTACAGGTAAGCCCATAACAAGGCCTAACTGTAGGTTGTGTAAATATCTCCTAAACATGCACCTTCTTGGAGATATTTACATGTGAAGCATCCGGAGAGGTCACCGGCGCATGCACTCTGCATTCTCGATGGACACCATAACGTCTGTTAAGACAGCTGTGCCGCGGCCAAGACTCCTGCGTACATGCATGGGACTGATGTCACCATGGCTCGGCCATTCAAGTGAACCCGGAAAGAAGACCGGGTTATAATGGATTCCCTGTCAGTGGTAACAGGGCACCGCTGGAGGGATCTCTTTCAAAGATAAGTATACTAGCACATTAAGACTTTACCTGATGGGGGACCAGTTTTTTCTTTCAAATGCGGTTTACTACAAATTTAAAATAAAACTAAAGGATCCTTAATGGCAGTTCAAATAAATCCTAAATCCAGTTACTATGCAATGTAAAAGCCTCATAAAGTTAACAAAAAACTTTACCTTCCGTGACTCTGCCAAACTCTCCTTCATTTATATCTTACACACTCCCCCTCCGTGACACTTCAGCTCACAGTGGGATGGTTTCAACAACAGAGCCAGTGCTGTTAATCCAGAAAGAAAAAGAACTAGGCATGGCCAGGTGCTGATTGACAGGCTGCAGACTTGCAATGGCAATGCTGAAAGCTACACTCCGTGCAAGAATTTTTTAATCCCACTATAGTACAAGCACGGCCTACATGAGATTGGCAACTCTGCTCTGAACTCAGGACCAGTGCAGCATTGCTTCCACACCTTCACGGGAAGCTGTATAGGTGGACTTCACTGGCAGGATCAACAGTTATTTATAGGAGATTGCAGGAGACTAAAAGAAAATGGTAAGTACAGATGCAATTTATCTACTTGCTTTCCAGAGAATTTACCCCCCACCTGACCAGGAAATTTTTGCGATATGGCACTGCGTTACTTTAACTGACAATTGTGCGGTCATGCAACACAGTACCCAAATGAAATTTATGGCCTTTTTTCCCCCACAAATAGAGCTTTCTTTCAGTGGTATTTGATTGCATGTGCGCTTTTTTTTTGCGCTATAAACACAAAAAAATGACAATTTTGATAAGAAAAATGTTTTTTTTACTTTTTGTCATGAAACATGTCCAATCAATTTTTTAAAACAAAATCAAATTTCATCATAAAATATAAGCCAAAATGTATTCTGCTACATGTTTTTGCTAACAAAAAAATACCAATACGTGTAAATTAAGCACTGCCACTGTACTAATGGCACTGGGCAGGAAGGGGTTAACATGTGGGCCATCAAAGGGGCAACTGTGTGCAGGGAGTGTTTTACTAAGTGTGCTGTGTGTGTTTTACTAAGGAAATAATCTTCTTTGTATTGCTATGTTATGCAGAGCAATGCAAAGCAGCCTGTTCTTGCTGACAGGGGAGAGATCTGTATTGTTTGCATACAGACCTCTCCGCTGTTAGCTCTGCCGATGATCCCCGAGTCCCAGCTGAGAATCAGCAGCCAGAACTCAGTTATTGACATCCCGAGGAGCCAATAATGGCGTGGTAGGGAGCACGCATGCGCCCCCTACCCGGAAATACAGAATCATGTATATATACATGATTTTGCACAGCCCTGCCACATTACAGCAGTACTTCTGCTATAGGGCGGTCAGGAAGTGGTGCTTTTGCAACATGCAGTTTGCCATACAGTTGCAAGAAAAAGTATGTGAACCCCTTACATGGAGTTTTGCATGAATTGGGCATAAAATGTGCTCTGAACGTCATCTAAGTCACAGCAATAGAAGAACACAGTCTGCTGAACATAATACTACACAAACATTAGATGTTGCCATGGTTTAATTGCACATAACATGTAAACATTCACAGTGCAGGGAGGAAAAAGTATGTGAGGCCCTAGCTTAATGACTTCTCCCAGAGCTAATTGGAGCCAGGAGTGAGCCAATCTTGACTCCAATCAGTGTGATGATATTGGATGTGTTGCTGACAGCTGTCCTGCCCTTAAAAAACACACACCTGTTTTGGGTTTACTGGTTTCAAGAAGCACTGTCTGATGTGAACCATGCCTCGCAGAAAAAAGCTCTCAGAAGACCTACGATCAAGAATTGTTGACTTGCACGAAGCTGGAAAGGGTTACAAAAGTATCTCCAAAAGCCTTGATGTTCATGTGTCCACGGTAAAACAGACTGTCTACAAATGGAGAAAGTTTAGCACTGTTGCTACTCTCCCTAGGCGTGGTCGTCCTGTAAAAATTACTGCAAGAGCACAGCGCAGAATTTTTAAATGCATGAGGTAAAGAAGAATCCCAGAGTGTCAGCTAAAGACCTACAGAAACCTCTGGCACATGCTTACATTTTTGTTGACAAATCTACAATAAGGAAAACATTAAACAAGAATGGAGTACATGGGAGGACACCACGGAGGAAGCCATTGCTGTCCAAAAAGAATATTGCAGCACGTTTGAAGTTTGCAAAAGAGCACCTGGATGTTCCACAGCACTACTGACAAAATATACTGTGGACAGATGAAACCAAGATTGAGTTGTTTGGGAAGAACACACAACACTATGTGTGGAGAAAAAAGGCACAGCACACCAACATCAAAACCTCATCCCCACTAAACATGGCGGAGAGAGCATCATGGTTTGGGGCTGCTTTGCTGCCTCAGGGCCTGGACGGATTGTTGTCATTGATGGGAAAATGAATTCCAGAGTTTATCAAGACATTTTGCAGGAAAACGTACGACCATCTGTCCGCCAACTGAAGCTCCGCAGAGGATGGGTGATGCAACAGGACAATGACCCAAAGCATACAAGTAATTCAAGAAAACAATGGCTGCAACAGCACAGAATACGCCTTCTGGAGTGGCCCAGTCAGAGTCCTGACCTCAACCCGATTGAAATGCTGTGGCATGACCTTAAGAGAGCGATTCACACCAGACATCCCAAGAATATTGCTACACTGAAACAGTTTTGTGAAGAGGAGTGGTCCAAAATGACTCCAGATCATTGTGCAGGTCTGATCTGCAACTACAGGAAACATTTGGTTGAGGGTATTGCTGCCAAAGGATGGTCAACCAGTTATTAAGTCCAAAGGTTCACATACTTTTTCCTCCCTGCACTGTGAATGTTTACATGTTATGTGCAATTAAACCATGGCAACATCTAATGTTTGTGTAGTATTATGTTCAGCAGACTGTGTTCTTCTATTGTTGTGACTTAGATGACGTTCAGAGCACATTTTATGCCCAATTCATGCAAAACTCCAAATAATCCCAAGGGGTTCACATACTTTTTCTTGCAACTGTATGTAAGTCTTATTTAGCTGCTGTGCTGATCCAGTGGCTTTTTTCCCTGAAAAACTGACAAATATGCAAATCAGGAAAAGTCAGAGAAATAGTTTTATCTGCATACCTTTTCCAGGTCAGACACTCAGTTTTAAAGTCAGAGGTTATCGTAAGGGGAACCAGAAAATTAGCATTTTCATAAGGAGAGTTTAACAATGGCAGTCTTCATGTTTCTTTACCAGGTTGGGCATCAGAGAGGCACAAGTACCGTAGTTAAATACAGATGTGCTGTTATACCATTGTTTTCTCTTTTAATTCTTGTGTTTTTCTTCTTTATTGATGTCCCATCCTTCCTGTCAATCATACTCCCAGCTCCTTCATAAAGTGTATGATAATTTATGCAATAGCAGTAGTTGACTGTGCATGTTTTTACCTCCTTCAGACGGCACAGCACATGTATAATTTGGCACGCTACCCATCCTCTTGGATGTATGGGATTTTATAGGGTTGAACTGTAAAACAGATAATCAGTATTCACTGAAGTAGATATGAATAAGAGAGACAAAGGTTAACTGAAAGTCACACACAGCTATTACAGCTCAACCTAAAGAAAATTTATATTGCTTTAGGTTCAGTTTTACATACATTTAAGTTTATACATTTTAAACTGAGGTTTAAACCTTTTTCATTATTTATAAAAAAAAAAAAATCAATGTTAAACAAAATGTATTAAAAAGACAAGTGCACTTTTAATTACTCATAGTGGGCAATATTGCTCTCCCCCAGCATCCCCGACAAACCATATACCTGACACTGATCAGTGGGATATATTTTTGTTGTACAGCCTGCTCAGCACCACACAGCCTTCAAACTTTTCAAAATTAGGCTTTGCTCCTTCTGCAGATGTATAATGTAATCTAAATGATACCTGTGCATAGTACAGTGTTTGTCCCAATAAAAGTGAACAAGATCAGAGATGTGCTGCTGCAGCTTAATATTTTTCTTTATTTTGGGTGTTCCAGTATTGCGGTTTTACCTTTACTGAATAAAGTGACTTACCGTATATAGGAATGCCTTTTCTCTTCAAAAAACATTGCCTGTAATGTGTCAAGCTGGAATAAAACACATTGGATTCTACATTTGAGTCTTCTTTGTGAGTTGACACTGCACATGGATCTTGTCAGGTCAGCAAGTTGCCCTATCAAAATTACAGGCTGGGTCTCTGGAAACAGTTTTTTTGCTGAGTAGCTGAGAAATATCTTGTATTGTATAGTTCTGTGAACTGCCCACGTGTAGGTATAAACTGTGGTGTGGCTATATTTACTTTGAAAGTGCATCAATATAGAAAAAGTGTAGCACAACTAAAATGTGTATAATCCAATATAAATGTGCAAAAATAATATATAATTTTTTTTCTTTAAAAAAGGGAAATGCATGTAAATGCATCAAACACAATAGATGATATAACTGATAGTTTGAATAGATAAAGTGCAATGAATAATCCAATATCAAATGTGCAAAAAATGTTTTTAAATAAAAATGGCAAACGCATGTAAACACATAAAACACAATAAGTGATATGACTGAGGTTATGAACAGATAATGTGCAATGAATCCCAACCTCCCTTTTATAAATATATATATAGAAAGAGAAAGGGAGAGAGAGAGCTTAATATTTCATGACCCCCTATAAGCTTCATAAATACTAAAAAACACATGTAAACACATACACATTAAACTAATATCAACAAATGCAAACAGCTAAATTCATAAAAAGTCCCAGAATATCCAGTGAGAAATTTCTTTCTGGAAATATTGTGTTTTGTGACATGTATATGTCATTCGTGGGCAATATAAAATAACTGATGTGCTCCACCACAGTCAACCATCACCTTCACCTTCCAGGTTTGACCCACATAAAAGGTAAGGTCAAACCAGGGGCGGACTGACAACTCATGGGGCCCCCGGGCAATAGGGGATCATGGGGCCCGTGTCCACGCCCACACTCAAACCACACCCAAAAAAGCCTATGAAAAGGTACCAGGTACCCTGGGCCCTCGGGCAGTGCCCGAATTCCCCAATGGTCAGTCTGCCCCTGGGTCAAACACGCTTTCCCAACACTCTGGATGTAACAATTGGCAAAATTCCTCAAATTCACTTGTAATAGGTAAGTGTAACATTAACCTCCCTAGCGGTATGATTATGGCAGTATTTCTGTGCTTAAAGCGGTACATTTTTTTGCATGGAAATATGTCGTTTTCTTATTGTAGGCCTGTACTTCTTAGGAATAACTCACTGAAATCTGTTCGAACAAGAGTCTAGTAAACATCCCGGGTATGATAAAATTTGAAACATGAAATCATAAATTATAATATAATAATCATAAAAAATAATAATATAATAATAATACATTTAATTCAATAATATACTCAAACCAAAAACACTGAAATTTGAAATATAGCGCCAAGTTCACACATCACTGAGCTCAGTCGCAAAATTGTTTTCAGTGTCTGATGGCGAATTTCCCCACGAATCATTATCATTCAATTCTGCAAGTGGTTCTGATTTACTATCACTGTATTCTAGCTGTTCTAAAATGCTTTTTGGATGCCATGGACTTTTCTCAGTTTCCAGGCAGAAAGAACAGTACAAATGCAGGCAGGGCACAGGACAAAGCACTCGGGACAAAATGTATGTGAAATGGTTTGAAACAGTAATGTTTTACTATGTGATTTTAGTGTATTAGTGAATGTCACTTTTTAAAATTTTTAAATTTCCCACCGGTTCTGGCCCCCGTACGTCCCAAGGCTCGCAAGGACCGGAACTCGGAAGACGGATGCCGGCATCGGCAGGAGGAGATGGCAGGAGATGCTGCAGGGGGGACATCGCGGGAGCGAAGGACAAGGTAAGTGAAGCAGGGAATCCCAGAGCAACGCTGCAGTGTAATCCTGAGTGTAGCTCGGGGTTACCACTTTTGGCACTGATAATTAACCCCGAGCTACACTCGGGAATACCGCCAGTGAGGTTAAGATCGCAAGACTCCAACTAAATCAATGTGAAAAACAAAACAAAAAATATCTCATGGTGCGGTATCAGAGTAACCTGATATTGTTTATTAGAAGATTAAAAACACTCACAAGTACGGTGCACTTGTAACATCCAGTGCAATAGATTGATTGCTTGTTTACATTTACATTCCAATAGTATATTTCTGGAGTAGTGTCTAAAATGGCCGCATTCACACATTTGGGCGTAATGATGTCTAGTGGCCCCCTCCTTTGATGCGTTTCGTCATGTGATCAGTGACAATCATAGGAAAAAAATGTGCATGTTATCTATTCATATCTGCATAAATGTGCATACCACAAACATATAAATAGAACACAGGTGATACACAAATCAAGTGAATAATTCCACAAAAATCTGCATTAATGTGCATACAAAATTATATAAATGGAACACAGGTGATCTGCACATTTATGCAGATATTTAGTTTATTTATTAGCGCTACACCATTATATATATATTGCTTCCGATTGCGCAACGGATCAAATTCAAAATCCTAACATTGACTTACAAAGCCGTCCACCATACTGCCCCGAACTACATCACTGACCTAATATCCAAGTACCACCCAACACACACACTCCGCTCCTCACAAGACCTCCTTCTCTCTAGTTCCCTGGTCTCTTTTTTTTTTTTGGGTTGTTCTTTGGTGGTAGGTCATGGTAGTAACAAGAAACACACAGCTAAATAAAAAAAATTTTTTTTACTATTTTGGGACAGTTTTCCTTTGATAATAAAAATAAATCATGAGATATCCATTACCATTTACTACCAAATGAAAGCCCAATTTGTCCTGAAAAAAAATGTGGTATAATTCACCTGGATGTACACATTAGTTGTGATGATATGTACGGTTTTACTAACACATGTCAACGTTGCAAAATTGTGCTTAGGCATTTAGATTTGTTTTACCCTTAGGCGTGAAGGGGTTAATATGGTCATGAAAAAATGCTGAATCTGCTTATTCAACAGTGGGCCACCCCACTGCATTTCCCTCTTTAAAATAATCTTCTGTTGGGATCCTGGGAATGATGACAAACTCCCCAGGGAATGGTGGTAAAAAGTGTTGGGTAGGGTTAGCGTGGTGCGGCAGCAGAAAGCACACAGAGTCTCTGGTTGCAGAAAGCGATGTATTGCAAAACTTGAAACCGGTATAATAGACCAGGTGAGGAGGCTCTCTCATCTAGGGCACTTACAACAGTTTCGAGTCAGTAGTGTGTAGGCTTGAGTTGAAGACCATGTTTGTCAAGGAGAGCAGAATGTGGCCTGGCCGGTCCAACCCCATGGAGAGTCTGCTGAAGATCAGACATAGGCCCTATGCTTTTCCTACTCCTCAGGAACCTCTCCCTACCACTAATGTTGTCCCTGACAAACAGGTGATCTGTCTCTGCATTAGTCACTCACATGAAAGCATGCCAAAATCCAGCTGCAGGGATTTTAAAAGACCCTGCTGACCCAAGATGGACACCAGTGTCACCTGGATCCAGTATAACCAGCCGGATAGCTGTTCAAGGGGACCAAGGAAACCAAAGGGAAACCCAGTCTCTATTGGCCTACTCCTCCAGCTGCACTACAGTTCTGGATGAGCGCCACCTACAGTGGAGAATGTAGACTGCACCTGGTTGCAAACACACACTGTGCTGGAGCAGCTTCAAAATTTTCACATTTTATTTTGGAGTGAATGGACTTTCGCCCCCAAAAAAGCACATTTACTAGTAGAAACTCATTTGTTCAAGAAAAAGTTTCCATCCTGCTCCTTCTAATTTTCTTATAATTGCAGTCCAAAACAAAAAGGGCAGCACAGTGGCTAAGTGGTTAGCACGTCCACCTGGCAGTACTAGGGTCGTTGGTTCGAATCTCAGCCACAGCATTACCTGCCTGGAGTTTGCATGTTCTCCCTGTGCCTGCGTGGGTGGACTCCGGTTTCCTCCCACACTCCAAAGACATGCTGGTAGGTGACATGGCTCTTGTCTAAATTGTCCCTAGTATGTGTATGTATGAATGTGAGTTAGGGACCTTAGATTGTACGCCCCTTGAGGATTAGGGACTGATGTGAATGTACAATATATACAAAAAGCGCTGCGTAAATTGACGGCGCTATATAAGTACCTATAATAAAAATAAATAAAATGTTGATTTGATTCCACTAACCATTAGAAAATCAAACAATTGCTCTTGATATGAACATTCTTAGATTAAATTCTACTAGTCAATGGCCAGATTTACGGTTTTCATATGGCTGTTGTGTGATCTGCAATGTTGCTTCTGAACTACAAGGAAGGCCTGGGAAAATGTATTTGCAGTTTCGGCAGCAAATGAAATGCTTCTCCCTGCAACTCCACAACAAAGGGGGTATGTAAACTCGATATATTGTTTTTACACAGACTTTCAGTAGTAAAGCTTGTAGCAACATATGAGAAAAAGGGAAAATTAAACTCAAGCAGAACAGAGCTTACGGTATAACGCACAACAGTTGGCCAGGAAGGTGAAAAGAACCCGACTTAAAATAGAAGGATATTTTGTGATAGCTCTAGGTCACGGGGGGGCAACTGTGGCCCTCCGGCTGTTGGTGAACTACAAGTCCCATCATGCCTCTGCCTTTGGGAGTCATGCTTGTAACTGTCAGTTTTGCAATGCCTCATGGGACTTGTAGTTCTATAACAGCTGGAGGGCCACAGTTGCCCACCCCTGATCTAGGTCAACCAAAGCTTTGTCTATGCAAGGCAGGTTCACTTAACCACATACCAAAACAATCATTTGATCAACTTTGAAATCTTTTCTGTAACAGTCAAGCTTTTTACTGCCCCAAACTAGCTCTTGAGTATCTTTTATGTCCTTTTATTTGGATGGGTAGTTCACCAGTCAATAATGAGGAAGGGGGCTGGACCAAGCATGACTTTTTAACCCTGAATGCCACCATTGCACCTATGCATTTTTTATATGTGTATTTAATTTGTGTTGCCCAGGCTTGATGCAAATGAGAGACAAAAGGTGTTTTTTACAGTTGGCAAGAGTTACAACCCCTGACCTTAGAAGGGTTTCATACAATTAGGGGGAATCTCTCCAACATAGACACCAATACAAACATTTTAGTAAAGTGTGTGTGTGTATGTGTTGGAGGGGCGGTTGACACGGGGTAGTAGCTCCTCTTTCAGTAACCTATTGCAGTTTTCGTCCCCATTGAGCTATCCCAGGACTTCCTGTTCTTTGACAGGTTCTAGACAGTACAGGGAGTAAGGGATAAACATCCCAACAGGGACACAGGAAACATTTAAAACCTGTTTGAAGTTCTAAATGATGGACTTTAATGCTCCAGCCCTACCTTCTGTCTTGCACAGTTGTACAAGTCCCTCTCTTGCACTAAACTGCTTACTTTGGTTTAACTGAATACTGTGAGCTTTTCACAATATGCATTAGAAGCTGCAGCAAGTCTGATAGGGCCACCTCATTTCCTGGTTGCAGGATGTCCAGCATCATCCAAGCGCTTTCCTCTTTAGCCTTACTATCCCTGGCCCAAATCTTTCATTCTTTGAATTTCAGTTTTTTCAATTAGGGCTCAGTTTCACATGTAGGCGTAACCGAGGGTGGTCTGCTGGCTAATGCATATGCATTTTAACCAAACAGGGTGCTAAAGTGGTATTTTGTTGGTTCTCCAGATGACAACAGAAATGAAACACCAGGCAGTCAACATGTTTCAGGGGCTCAGCACTTCCCTGTCATCAGGGCTTTAATATAAACTAGATATCAGTTAATCTTTAACAAGGTGCATGTGTCAGTAGCAGAGCAGCATGCCCTGCCACCTTTTTTAAAGATGATCCTCCTGGTTTGGATTTAAAGTGTCATTACACCCAGTATATGAAAAACTCTCATTACATACTATATAAAAGAGTGTGCATAGTCACAAAGGCACTAAAGCACTCGGTTTGTGTAGAGTGAAATATACCTGGTTGATCCTGCCTTCACTTGTCCCTCCCATCTTCTCTGTGTCCCCATTGCATCCTGAGATTGTGTAGACCAGCTGGTGTCCTACTGAGCATGCTCATATTTCAGTTCCATTCTAAGTTCTTAATTTCCTCCTTTTTCTTATCTGTGCATCCCATATGACACATGGATGTATACACAGTGGTAAATGACACTTCCCTCCCTCCTCCTCCATGTCCTCCTATTGATAAACACTATGGGGGTGGCCTATAGCATGCTGATTGATTACATTCGCTAAGAAACTCACAAAAAAAGCTTATTTTTCATATAAATCATTATTAAATATATCAAAAGCAATTGCTAATAGCTGTAAAGTAAAAAAGAGCCATGGATGCAGATGCTATGTGAACAAAATTAAAGCTAGTGTCAATCATCTTTGACTCTGCCTACACCATATTAATGCACAAAAAATGCACATTTGATGTTCAATAAAGATTTATAGGTATTTTTGGTATTTATAATTTAATTTGAATTTCTATTCTGAAAGAAGAGCTCTTCTTTTTTTAGACCTGGCCAGACACAGACTCATACTGTAGAGGCAATACATCAGCAAAGTAACAGAAGCCCCTCCCAAGGATCTTACCCTGCAAATACCAAAGACCAGAGAAAGATCATGTGACCATACAACAGAGCTGCAGGAATAAGGTACTTAGTGAATTAAAAAAACAAAAATAAAAACAAAATACAGTGGCATGATATATATGATTTATGTGAATTATGGCAATAACACTTCTTTGTTTAGTATTACTTTGATTTTTCTAGGAACTTTACTCTGGGTCCAACTGATATCCAGTTTGAAGTCCTGATGAAGGAGGAGTACTGAGCCCCTAAAACACAATGGCTTCCTGTTTATTTATTTTTTTTACTTGTCATTTGAAGAGTTACCACGATGGACTAGGAAGTTTTGTTTTGTGTCCTCATTGGTTGATATGAATATGGACTATGCAGTGTGTATCTACATTCCATATCCAGTGCCTTATCTTCATCTCTCCTTAGGATGCATACTAATACAGTCTTCCTAAGAATGCCCATTCCCATTAAGGCATTTTGATATTTGCATTATTTCTCCAAAGAGGATGCCTCTGCATCAGGGCTGAGGGCACTGGGGAGGAGTAAGGAGGCAGGGTGCTGTGATATTTTCAGGAAGCCGTGAGTGGCAGGCAGCTGACTCCTCCTGCCTGCCATGATCTGCCTTTGTTGCACAAAGAAGCACAGCTAGCCAGTGATGATGTCACTGGATCTAAAATGAGGTGTGTAATGAAAACAGAACAGGTTTTATTTAAAAATGTCATTAGCATGCTAATGGGGGGGGGGGGGGGGGGGAGGACTAACTTTAGCAAAAAAAAATCTTACTCATTTAAACTTATTTTATATCCCAGCGTTTTAAGATACGGAAATATTTTACTTAAGTAAATTATTTTTTCATTGCTCACTTTCTAAATAAAAAGTGATAACATTATTTGCAGAACCATGCATCATATACACCAATACTAAGGGTGTTCACAATGCAAACTCTAGATAAACAATATGCTATTCTATACTGTAAAGACTAATTACAGTCTACTATACATTCTTTTTATGTGTAGATTAATGTACATGGGGATTTGGATGTCAATTTCATGTAAATATAAAATGAATATCTGTCCTTTGAGCTCTGATTTTTTTCAGATGAGAATGGAAATGTGTAGTAAAAGCACAGTGTAATTACCTGACTCGAGTGCCTGCGGGTGTGTTTTTACATGATAACACCCAACTAGCACATTATCATTAACACAGGATGCACATTATGCTTTATTAATATGTGTGTGAATAGAGCAGCCGACTGAGCTGTGTGACGCTCAGGGAAGGAGGTACTGAACTCCAGGGTCAGCATTAACCACAAATATTCTATTCATCCTGCATATTTATCTGGAGAACACGCAATCGCATAGCCAAAATCAGTTTCTATATTTAGAACACATAATGGTAGAAAAACCAGTTAGGAATTCCTGTAAGAAGCTGTCTGCAGGAACAGAGGAAGTTTAACAGCTCAGAATGTTTAAGTATGCCATTGAATATCCCATAGTTCCTTTTATTTCTTAACTATTGATCATTTAGGATTACTGATTAAAGTCTGGCTCTATATTTCACCATAATATATACATAGTGAGGTTAGAGAATCAGTCAACAACACTTTGAAGGTATACAACCTGGGTCAGACCTCTCCAAGCTGACACTTCAGTTATGTACTGTTGAAGGTAGGCTGAATCAGACATTGGCCTCCAACAGGGATTCCAGAATTGATATCTCTCAGCTGCAGCTACAAGCAATTTTCCCATGCACCATAAAGTCCTGTTCCTCCTTTTGCGACTGGAGTTCAGGAGATCCTCTTCGTTGCCAAAGGCCATACCTGACAGCAGGCAGGGAAGATACTAGAGTGGTGTAAATTCTCAGCAGATGGTCAGAGCTAGCAGAGCAGAGTCAAAAGACTGGTGGTCAGGTCAGGCACAGACAGAGTCCAGGTTACAGGGGCTCTGAGGAAGAGGTTAGGACCTTGAAACGCGTTAGCCAGGTGGAAGTCCAGGGTTCCATTGTTTTGGATTTCTATGCTTCCATTGTTTTGGATTTATATGCTATATAGATTGGATACTGCTGTTTATTGTGATGTGCCTTTGTTTTATATGTCCATTGTGAGTATGACACCTACTTTTTATCCTTTTAAATAAATATTCTTTCCGATAATGCACTAGGCCGGTGCACCCTCTTTTTGCTTTCTTTTGTATCCAGTGACTTTGGACTACCCTGGTCCGTTGAGGGCAGCAAGGAGTGCATATTCCAGGATATTTGAACTGTTACCATCAGGGGCGAACCGACAACTCATGGGGCCCCCGGGCAATAGGGGATAATGGGGCCCTTGTGTCCTTGCCCAAACTCAAAAAAGCCTATGAAAAAGGTACCAGGGGAATCTCATGGGGCCCCTTACTGACCCCGGGCTCTCGGGCAGTGCTCGAGTTTCCAAATGGTCAGTCCACCCCTGTTTACCATAGTCTCTGCTGAGTCCATCCCCAGAGCAGGAGTTTAGAGTTTGTTGTGTTACAGACAGGTAACTGAAGCAATGAGAAAAATTAAGTCCACGCAATACACATTAATAATCCAAGGCATAAACAATTACACAGAAATTAGAAACAGAGAGATCTGAGCAATCAGACAAACCTGTTAATCAGGTGCAGGCTTGAAGCTGTGGCCTCACATTAAAGTTTCCTAGTGAGGGCAAGTAAGTGTTAACAGATGGCTAAGGTTCAAGGCTGATCCTTACACTGGCAAACTGTCCTCTATGTTGGGCCTACAGCAGGTATGGGGCTGAGTGCAGAGACTTTGAAGTCAAATTCTGTGTTGTCCTCCTACAGTAATGACCTTAGTCAGCTGTTAGTTTCAATGCCAATGTTTGGGCCATGAGAAAAGTATTTTGTTACCAGATTTAGTTTTAGTGTTAGAAATTAGGTTAGTGTTAAGGTAACAGATTAGGGAGTTAAAGGACCTTTACTGAGTAAATTATGGAGGCTGTCATTTCAAATCATGCTTTCTGAAAATGCTAGGTGTCCTGCTAACCTTTTGGCTTCTTTCTGAGACACTAAGCTATAGTAAATCTTTATGCAGATCAAAGTTCTGACTTAGCTCTGATGTCAAAGTATTGGAGCCAGTGATTGGAAAGCAATTAGCATTTTCAGATAGATTTTTAGCAATGTTATCCTTCAATTATCATTCAGCATGAGTTAGAATAAAGCTTGCCACACATGGATCAAAATTTGGCTAGTCCCTAACAGGGGCGGACTGACAACTCATGGGGCCCCCGGGCAATAGGGGATCATGTGGCCCCTGTGTCCTTGCCCACACTCAAAAAAGCCTATAAAAAAGGTACCAGGGTCCCTAATGACCCGACTGAATTTTTATCCATGTGTCGCTACTGTGGTTGAACAGAAGTCGATCTACCAAGAGAGGAGGAATAAAGGGCAATGAAGAGGTTAAATAATCAACAGAATTTTGGTGGTGGAACCTAAAGACAAGGGGGGAAATACAGCCTTCAGCGCTGACCCGTATATTCTAATGGTGGGGGAGTCTCCCTGCTGTCAGAATATAATGACACAGTGGAGAGGATTCCCCCCTGCACTTTGAATGTGTGGATGGAGGAATCAGCTCATTTTTTTCATTCAACTCGCTGGTTGAAAAAAAAAAATTACCTATTTATGGTCAGCTAAAATGTGGGGGGGAGGTTAGGTGTTAGCTAGCCTTTCCTGTATATTGTGTGAATAGTAAGCATCAACAGGCAAATATTCCTCCAGATGAACCAATATACAGTCCAGTTTTGATGGATTTGATTGAATTGCTATTTGGGGAGAAGATTGAAATTGAGGAGACACATGAACAAAATATTGTGGACAACACTGGAGTGGGTACTTTTATGCTCCCTTTTTCTGCATGTACACCACTAGAATTTGCATAGGCAAACTCTTTCAGGATTCAAAGCAGTATTATATCCTAAGTGTATTTCTAATTTACCAGAGCAGGAATAAAGGGAAATTAAGTGGTTAATGAATCAACAGGATTTGGTGGTTAAACCTGCAGACAAGGTGGGTATCAAAGTGATTACCCAAAAGCTATTATTTGATTGAGTCTACGAGGCTGAGTGATAGGTCAGCTTATGAGTTCTTAAAAAGAAATCCTACTGTCATATATCAGAATACCCTGTCATCTCTTATTAAAAAAAGGTGTAAAATAAGGATTTATATCTATAAAATTAGAGTTTTACCACAGCTCCCACAGGATGGTATTTTTTATTTAGACATTGAACATCTGCCATAGCGACCCATCACATTTCGCTCCATGTCCAAACTCTTGGCATTTACAGTGGGGAAAATAATTATTTGATCGCCTGCAGATTTTGTAAGTTTGCCCACTTACAAAGAAATGAAGGGTCTATAATTTTTTATAGTATTTTTTATTATGCTGAAACTTAGATTTGCCAAACCACAGCCAAGAAATCTTAAGGATTTAGAGAAGATTTGTAGATGAGTGGACCAAAATCCCTCCTGAGATGTGTGCAAACCAACCAGCTACAACAAACGTCTTATGTCTGTGCTTGCCAACAAGGGTTTCTCCAGCTAGGAAAATAAGTATTTGATCCCCAAGCAAAACATAACTTCGTACTTGGTGATCAAATACTTATTTTAGTCGCTGAACTTCAACTCAATTTATAACATTTGTATCATGTTTCGGTGTGGATTTGAGGTTGATATTCTGTCTCTATCATTTAATATACACCTATGATGAAAATTATAGACCCTTCATTTCTTTGTAAGTGGGCAAACTTACAAAATCTGCAGGGTATCAAATAAATATTTTGCCCACTGTATATTGCATTCCTATTTAGATCAGTGCATCACATTTCTTAAAGATTTGAGTGATATATTGCAAAGGGTAGGGAATTTTCAAGCATTAGAAGACAAACTGTCGATGTATTGAGTTTAAACTGCATATCCAAAGCATAGATGGTATAAATGCCATAGGTTAGTGGAACTGTGATGGGAACCCCAGTGACACCCATGTAAGCTAACCTTTTTCTTGCTGTCTGGTAGCAGGAGTAAATTCTGAGTGCATAGAACCCATGTATAAAACTTATAGTGTGAGTCCACTATTTTTATAATGGTTTGGTCATCTGGTTTTGTAGTCAAAAACAATTTGAAGAATGGATGTAATACTGAAATTCTGATACCACAAACATGGTGGAAGTGATTTGAAGCTCATGACTGCCAAAATGATTACTCTTGGCTATAGGATAGATATATCCTCAATTACCTTCTACATCGATCCCTCTCAAGCAAAACAAGCTATTCCTTATGGGCAGTTTGTACGTTTAAAGCGAAGTAAATAAAAGAGCAAAATTTTATAGAGCAAGCTAGAGACTTAAGTGTAGGGTTAGAAAGAAGAGAGTATGATAAACAGGAGACTGAAGAGGCATTCTTAAGAGAGAGTAAAGCAGTCCATAGATTCAGCAGATACCATCTATGTGCAGGCTGGTTGTACCAAAATCAATCCACCGATCAACTTCAGTACAACCAGCCTGTTAGATTTTTTTTACACGTGATTACTAATGGCAGCTATAGCTGCCAGCAATAATAATTGTGTTCTGCCAGCAGTGAAAGCTCCCCGCTGCGCTGAAGGAGGCATTCCCCTATCATCTTAAAAAAGTGTGTCAAGAAATAGTCCATCCGGCCATTTTGGAAACTGGAAAACTTGGATTTTTTGACCAATGCCTAATGTTTAGTTACATGTGAGTGCAACCATACTTTAACCACCTCCCGCCCGCCACATAGTAATATGACGGGCACAAGGTGGCTCTCTCGTTCTGGGAGGACGTCATATGACGTCCTCCCATTCTCACTGCGCATGCGGGGCTCAGGGATTGCACAGCGCGGCGATCGGCGGTGCGCTGTGTCCCTCGGACACAGCGGATCACCGATCACAGAAAGAGTCGAAGATGTCGGTTCGGTCATGTGATCAGCTGTGTCCAATCACAGCTGATCACATCTAAACAGGGAAATGCCGGTTATCGGCATTTCTCTCCTCTCGAGCTGTCACGCTGACAGCTCGAGAGGAGAGGAGAGCTGGTAATCGGCTTTCCACGGAGGGGACATGTACACTGATCATCAGGGCACTGATGATCAGTGTGCCCTGATGATCAGTGTGGCCCCAGAAGTGCCACCTGTCAGTGTCTATCAGTGCCAGCAGTCAGTGCTCATCAGTGCCTCGTGCCAGTGCCCATCAGTGCCACATATCAGTGCCTACCAGTGCACATCAATGCCACATATCAGTGCCCATCTGAGCTGCCTTTCAGTGTCACCCATCAGTGCCAGTCAGTGCCACCTATCAGTGCTACCTATCAGTGCCAGTCAGTGCCACCTATCAGTGCCAGTCAGTGCCGCCTAACAGTGCCAGTCAGTGCCGCCTATCAGTGCCATGTATCAGTGCTGCCTTTCAGTGCCTATCAGTGATGCCTGTCAATGCCACCTACCAGTGCCTCCTCATCAGCGCCCATCAGTGCACACCTATCAGTGTCCATCAGTGCAGCCTATCAGTGGCCATCACTGCAGCCTCATTAGCGCACATCAGTGAAGGAGAAAAATCACTTATTTAAAAAATTTTATAACAAAAACTAAGAAAAAACATTTTTTTTCAAAATTTTCAGTGGTTTTTGGTTTGTTTAAGAAAAAAGAAAAAATCCAGAGTTGATTAAATACAACCAAAATAAAGCTCTGTCACAAAAAAATAACAATTTCATATAGGTACAGTGTTGCATGACCACGCAATTGTCATTCAAAGTGCGACAGCGCTGAAAGCTGGAAATTGGCCTGGGCAGGAAGGGGGTATAAGAGCCCTGTAGGCTAGTGGTTAAATAAATGTTGTGATTATGGTTTCACACTATGTGGAGCGCTCTTTCTTTGCATGTTTTCCACTATGAGTCCAAGTCTTATCCTGAGCGGTTTAGCTACCCTAATTAAGGTCCATTGTTTGGAATATCCTTATCTGCTCTTTTGGAGACTTGGAGGAGGATTCGAGTGACCGGCTTTCTGGATTGTTTAACAAAGCGTGATTGACCACTCTTAACCTCCCTGGTGGTATGATTATGTCAGGAATTTTGTACCAAAAGCGGTACCATTTTTTTGCATGGAAATATGTAGTTTTTTATTGTAGGCTGTAATTTTTAGGAATAACTCACTGAAATCTATCCGAAAAAGAGTCTATTAAACATTCCGGATATGATAAAACTTGAAACACGAAATCATAAATTATAATTTAATAAATAATCATAAAAAATAATAATATAATAATAATACATTTAATTCAATAATATAATCAAACCAAAAACACTGAAATTTGAAATACAGAGGCAAATTCGCACATCGCTGAGCAAAGTCGCAAAATCGTTTTCAGTGTCTGATGATGAATTTCCCCACAAATCATTATCACTCAATTCTGCAAGTAGTTCTGATTTACTATCGCTGTTCTAAAACCGCTTTTGACGTAATGGGATGCTTTTTGGCCGCCATGGACTTTTCTAAGTTTCCAGGCAGAAAGAACAGTCAAAATGCAGGCAGGGCACAGGACAAAGCAGTGGGGACAAAATGTATGTGAAATTCAGTGAAAAAGCAATGACAGCAAAAAGTCATTTTTTAAAAATTTCAAATTTCCCGCCGGTTCCGCCGCCCGAACGTTCCGACGTCACAGGGACCGGAACACGGAAGCCAGATGCCGGCATCCGCCGGAGGAGATGGACGGGGACGCTGCAGGGGACCCATCGTGGGAGCGAAGGACAAGGTAAGTGCTGCAGGGACCCCCAGAGAACGCTGCATGGTAAGCCCGAGTGTAGCTCGGGGTTACCGTTCTTGGTATAGAAATTCTACCCCGAGCTACACTCGGGAAAACCGCCAAGGAGGTTAACAGGGGGTCATGCCTTCCTGGTAAGCCTTCTGTAGTAGTGGTTGGTGACACAACTGTCCTTGGATTTCTTTTGTTTCATCACAGCCTCTGGGACTTTTCTTTCATTTTTGGATGGACTATTTTTTGACACACTTTTTCACTGTTTTTTTATGATTATTGTCACTTTTTTAAGCCCTGCACTCTTACTTATTACTGATTGCCTAGTATCAGGGTTTTTGTGTTCAGCTGCTATATGTTTCACAACTCATTGATTGTTTTGCTGTGGTTCTTACTAGCACAGGTTTATATATATATTAATCTTTATTCCTCTATCATCACTGACTTAGTTGATGGGTAGAAGGAAAGAAAATTGTACGATTCCCCCATGGTGAAAGGAATGAAAATTGCATAATCTGTGGCCTGCTTAAATTTATTTGAAAGAACTAATTAAAACTAGGAATAGGAAAAGTGACATAAGAAATTAGTTTTATGTTTGTTTTAAAATCCCCTCCCTTCTAGATTGTAAGCTTCAAGGAGCAGGGCCCTCAAACCCCTCGTGTATCGCATTGTATTGTTACTGTACTGTCTCCCACTATAATGTACAGCGCTGAGCAAACTATTGGCACTATATAAATACTGTATAATAATAATAATTCCCGCCAATGGCAGATCAACTTAGACCAGAAAGAACTGACAAAAAATGCAACATAAAATAACATATAAAGACAGAGCTGAAAAGTGTCTAATTATATATAACTTTTAGGACATGTACTATAAAGATTTATTGGTTAAGAGTGAGTTTAGGCAGGAGAAGAAACACTCCTTTTAAGAGATATGCATCCAATATGTAATTATAGATGTGGTAATTGCAGTATATTTCCATGTTAGATACTGTAAAAAGATCGGACTTTGGGGGATATATATATATATATATATATATATATATATATATATATATATATACACACACACACACTAAAAATCGAATGGTAGGTGTATTGTAACAGAGACAGAATAGCAACAAAAAATTCAAAAGAAATGCATGCCTAACAAATTATGCACTGATTTGCATGTTCATGAGGGAAATAAGTATTTGATCCCCTTCACAAAACAGGACTTAGTACTTGGTGGCAAATCCCTTGTTGGTAATCACAGAGGTCAGACGTTTCCTGTAGTTGGCCACCAGGTTTGCACACATCTCAGGAGGGATTTTGTCCCACTCCTCTTGGCAGATCCTCTCCAAATCATATATACATACACACTGTATATACTATAGAATCAGTTAACATATAGATGTGTTGAGCATTGCATAACATGTTCATGCACATATTACTTTGGTAACATTATTAAAATGATAAAAGATCAGATTCAGAAACATTTCAGATCAATCGAGACTGGAGTGAGGGCCACGCAATTTATCAGTCATGCTCAGAGCTGTCATAGTAGTGATATAAAAGTGATGACATAAAAATATGAATGTGATGAAACGCAGACAAGACAGAGGTAAAAATTTACTGCAGGGAGAAGCCAGATTAATCTATGGAGGAGCCATTAGCTCATTAGGTTAAACAATAGAAATAAGCCAATGCATTTATCTTAAATGATTCATACTGCTTTGGTTAAGTCCTTAGAAAGATAAAGTAGTGTGTGTGTATATATATATATATAAATCCCAAACTGATTTAGAGGCCCTCACAGGTCTTGCAGAGGAGAAAGATCAAAGTTTTTCTTGATCTTCCTCCTCTGCAAGACATCTGAGCGCCTCTAAACCAGTATTGGATTTATATGGATTTCTTTGTGGGTGAGCACCTGGGCATTTATCTCAGAGTGCCATGGGTACCTTTAGAACTATATATATTATATACACACACATATACTGTATAAGTTAAATGGGCTGGGCCTGGAAGTGGCATTGTCCGAATGCCTTGAGAAAGTGTGTTTGCTGCATAACAAATGGCCATTGGCTGTATGTAGTTTAAATGTTTTTGCCTTTGATTTTGTGTCTACACCGCAATAGACAATACTCTGTTTGAAAAATGCAGAGGTCTGAAAACATAACCTAAGATGCAGAATGTCTGTTTTCTTAAGAGAATCTATAGTAGTTTTGGATATATTTTCTTTATAAATAAATAAAAGCCTACTTTTTTCTAGATAAATATGAATATTACATGTAAATATTTCAACATTTTAACATGTTTTCCTTTCTTGATTAAATAAACACATATAAAGTGTCACTACACCTAAAGTCCAAGTAAAGTCCAAATTAAAGTCCAAAAATTCTTGCAGGTGATTTCACAATAATTCTTATCCCCGAATAAGATTGATGGTATACTCCAGAGGATCTTCATATACCTCAAAGAAAAAGATTCTAAACATAGTGTATTATCCCAGGTATTGTAATAAAATGCCACACGTGTCACATGCAGACAAACTAAAGTGCCACAGCAATCATGAAATATCAGGACTCCAACAACTCAATTAATAAATCCACTGCACACAATATAAAAAGTGCATAATTACCCTAACATAGATAAAATCGGCATAGGATCCATAATAAAGATGAGATTGCCTCCAAACATTATTCTACCATCTTCTCCAAACACTTCCCATAGACCTCATAAACAGACCAGGGATCAGTATATGTATTAGATGACAAACATATTTTATTGTAGCAACTTACATTAAAATTTAATGAGATCAGCTTCCATATAGTGAGATGGTCAAAACAACATCACTCCTCAGCGGTAACTATATATTCATGGCCATACCACTCTGAAGAAGAGCCAGGTAGTAGATGGAAGTCTCCAGGGTGAGAACAGCCACGTGTTCCAGAACCCAAAATGGCCGCCACGGCACTTCCGGAAAACGTCAATACGTCACGTGCCCCGGACGCGTTTCGTCACATCCGGACTTTTTCAACAAGGATACGGACGTGTGTACTCACTCGCTATAAATACCCACTGGCTAGAGAGGTGGAACCCCAGCCGTGGCCATCTTACATTCTGGAAAAACCGGATACTTACATCTTTGTGTCCCAGGTTTAACTCGGCTGGCAAAAGGGCAACATACCCACACTAGCCACCCTATATACCCTGGCCATACAAGCATGTTTATAACTATAAACCCGTCTCAAAGACGGGTAGCACGCCAATAATGGCCATTTATAGCAATGGAAAAAAAAACTGACATATAAAAGTTATATAAAAAAACGGACATAGATAAAATATTAGATTAGGGATCAGAGCACTTCTCCACCTTATACTCCATCCCCAATCCATCTCCCCTATTACAATATATTATACAATAGTATAGAAATACCAAATACAATATATTACCACCAAACTCATATTATAAATACAGTAAAAATATATATATATTGAAAAAAAAAATAAAAAAAATATATTAAAAAAAAAAAACTTGTTTGGGTTTTTTGGGATAGGTAGTTGAGTGCTGTTTTTGTTATAATGTTTTCCTTTCTATCCTTATCTGTTTTGCTAAAAAAAAATGTTAACAAAGCTCAAAAGCTTAAACTGCAATTTAGACACTTTGCCAGTAGATTGACGTATTCCCCCTTCCATGTCAACCTTCCCTGCACTTATATATACAGAGAGAAACAGTCCAAAAGCACACAGCTTTTACCTTGTCTTCTCTTTAGAAAAATCCATTATGCCATATGACACGTGTCATGGATGTAACCTGTAATATATGTTTAAAATTAAGACTATGTAAATAGTAAAAATGCTATATCCATTTAATCTCATAATTTAGAAAAAAAATACAAAAATGACAAAATGCCATTGCAGTTTCCCTTTAACTTGGTAGGTATTATGTTTTAATTCTATTCTTTATTTCATTATTCCTGTTTGATTTTTTTTTTATCATTCTCAGCTTTTGTGACACCCCCAATCAAAATATAATCTGTCTAGACCTTGGCTCCTTCAATCCCTTACAGAATCTGCTACACAATCCTCTGAATGAACGCAAGAGCTGAAGTTAATTCAAAGGGAAGATGTCTGAATCAGTAGCTTCTGAAAGGCATATTATATGAACAGAGTTTTCTGCTTTTTTTTGCCTTTTGGAATCTGACAAATACCATCTGAGGCGTCTAAGATTGCAAACAATTTTGCATTTACCATTTTTTCAGAATTTCTTCTTTAGTAGTCAAGTGAAAATGTTCTCTCCTTTTATTTTAACTCATTGTGATCAAGAATTAACAAAGTACTATTTTTCTCTTCGATGTCCAAGGAATGCACCCTTGTTCAGTCTTAATTGTTAGGTTCAGCCAGACACTGCAATATGCAAAAAAGGGACATGCAATAACAGAAATATACTAGTTTGACTTGTTAAAATGTAAGCTTCAGTTCTGTCATCCTGATCCTTACTTCAATACTTTGAAGGTCAATGGGCTGGAACAGGCGTGTGTATATATATATATATATATATATCATGTGTTCTAAAACTCTATATACTGATGCTCAGACCAGGTCACACGCCTTCGGAGTGCTAAAGCAAGGATAAATATGTTGGTCCTCGAGCCTGTATCTTCAAAAAAATAAGTCAGTAATAGCAGCTCCAATATTTCTGCCCTTATAGATAGCCTGCATACCTAATTTTTTACAGGTTCAAAGTAGGTTTTAAAGGGAAAGTTTAGTGTTTTATATATTTTCTTTTTTAATGGTCATAATAATTTTCACCATGCCAAATATGAGATATGATTAGTTCATATTTCCATGTGCAATAAGTGGAGATCCTGGGTACTTTTCACATGTTCACCTGTCTGTTCTTAACAGGTCTGCTGAAAAAAGACCTACTCAAAAATTTATGCACAACTGAAGGGGGCAGCTTATGATCTCCCTCCAATACAATGTGTGTATTATTTGCCAAAAAGGAAACTGCACTTTCCTCTCTTTCCTTAGCCTTGCACTGTTCCAGAACCTGGCATTAGAGCAAAGTGTGTCCCGAGTGTTGCTAAACATAATGGGAACTGCCCTTTATGAGCTTTGTTGGAGGCTGGGCTTAGATGTGGAAGAGCTCTCTGTTCTCTGTTTGTGCTGACTTGATGTCCTTAAAAAGAAGCTATCCCCTGCACACCATCCCAGAAATGTGAAGTCTCAGAGACTAGGGCTTAGTAGTAGGATTACACTGTGTGTTCCATACATAATATGGAACCATCTTTACTATGTTTCTTGCCAGAAACTGGAGTTAGGGCATGGAGCATTGTGAAATTGCCAACCTGCCAACCATTACAATCCTCACACCTTCCTGTGGATGGCTGCCAGGTTGGCCAATGATATGTGTACCTTATGGAAGAATTACAGTGATAGAAAGACAGAAACCATGCATGGAGGCAAGTTGCATACCATGCCTTTGATCAAGATATCAAGCAATATCTACAGAGATCAGAGACCTCCTCTTCGCAGCTATCCAGGGATGGCAATAAGCCTAGCAGGAAGTGAAGGGTATAAATAAGAACCTGGTCTCTGTGAAATCATCTGAAGTTTACAACTTAAGCTGGTTGTTCTGTGTGTCCAATCTAAGCATTGATAGTGTGATTTCTGTAACTTACAGTTGTGATGAGATAGCGATAACTTCAACCTCAGTTGGGGTCCACAGTCAGTGACTCAATGAGAATGACATCTTGTAGATCTTGTGAAATTTATTCCATAAACTGAGATAATTTTACAATAATGAAATTCCATAGGTCAAAAGATCAAACTGTGTCTTGCTCCATGCCATGAGGCTAACTGCAATGCATCTCTGGGAAGGGGGAGGGCTATCTATGCAACATTAGCTAAACTAAAGGAAAGGGAGGAGCAGAGACAAAACACTGAAAACATTTAAAGGTATATGACAGACAATATGACAGTCGTGTGAAACATGACACTGGTCATACACATATACCAGATTTCTCTATCCATGCTAAACAGGGTATATGGACAAATCGCCCACTGATTGGATGCAGATAGTGTTTGGCCAACAATTTTCTACCCAGAATAAAAAGATGTCGGGATAAGTGGTGCCAACAAGGCCACCCATTGATCCTATTTCAGATGGTTGATTAGGAACTACCTCAAAATTGACGCAGGGTATGGTCAGCTTTTGAAAGTGTCCTTTGGAAACCACATAGATTTGAAAGATACTGGGAATAATTTACTAAAGGTGTAGAGAACAAGAAAATTTTCGCTGAGCATTGTAAATAGGATGAAGCAACCAATAATGTGCTAGCAAAAGTCTTGTGTTTTTTGTATTCCAAGCAAATGATTAGGCATTCATTTTATTTAACCACTTTAACTCTCACGCGTGTATACTCCTTATGGAGCAGAGCAATTTTTACATTTCTGAAGTGGGTCTGTTTAAAGTATTAGTAAATTTCACTTTTTCAGTTGTACCTGCAGGTAAGCCTATAAGTTACAGTGAATATCTCCTAAACGTGTACGGTTTAGGATATATTCACATCTGCATTCTGAATAGACAGTACTCTCCAATGTGCCATCCATTCAGAGCGCTGTGCCTCCCATGCGTGGGAGTGATGCCATTGCTGGCCAGAGCCTGTGAATTTGAAAGGAAACTGAGTGATGATGGAGGCCCTGTCAGTTGTAACAGCGAGCCACTGGAGGTAGGTCTTCCATAATAGCACATTATGCCATTGACTTGCTGAGGGAGGTTTTTTTACTACCACTTTAACCTCTTGACGCCGACGTCACACAAATCTGCAGCCTCACAGAACTGGGCTTTTTTCCGTGGGGCCGCATATTTGCGTACCTGTCTTTATGCTGGGAGCGCGCCACACTGCGTGGTCCCAGCATAAAGACCACAGTGTCACTGAGAGCCCCGGGTCCTGTTCTAACGATCGGGACCTGGGACTCCCAATTCCGGGTCACATGATCGCTGTGATAGCCTCTGATTGGCTATCACAGTGATCAGTCATTGTGCAGTCCGGCCCCCTTGTTTTTTTTCTCTCTCTATGAATGGAGAAGAGAGATACATTGGATCTCTCTACTCCTGGCATAGAGAGAAGAAAAAATGTTTGTTAAAAAAAAAGATAAATATTAAAAAAAAAAAAAAAAAGAAAAAAGATACCTAGGTCAAGGTTTGACCCAGTTCAGTGCAAAGGTTATTGTTTGGGTTAAGGTCAGGGTCAAGGTCAAAAGGCCAGGGTCAAAAGTCAGTATTTTAAAAAAAAGTTGGTATCAGTTAGTGTCAGTGTCAGTGTGTTTTAGGTACAAAAAAAAAAAAAAAAAAAAGACAAAATGCGCACTATTGTTTCTGGGCTGTACTATGGGTACAAACAAATAACATACACATATATGGTATCGCTGCGATCATCAAGAGCTGGAGAATGTTTTTTGGGTTGTTCTTTGGTGGTAGGTTATGGTAGTAACAAGAAACACACAGCTAAATAAAAAAATATTTTTTTTTACTATTTTGGGCCAGTTTTCCTTTAAAAATAAAAAAAAAAAATCAGGAGATTACCATTACCATTTACCACCAAATGAAAGCTGAATTTGTCCTGGAACAAAATGCGGTATAATTCACCTGGATGTACAAAATAGTTGTGATGATATGGACGGTTTTACTAACACATGTCAATGTAGCAAAATTGTGCTTAGGCATTTAAATTTGTTTTTCCCTTAGGCGTGAAGGGGTTAATTAATAAGTATAATACAGTATATACAGTATATTGTTTCTTTAGGAAAAACAAGGCCTTCTTTTGGGGATATTTATTTCAGGTACTTATATAGCGCTGTCAATTTACACATATATTGTAAATTCACATCAGTCCCTAACCCTCAAGGAGCGTACAATCTAAGGTCCCTAACTCACATTCATACATACACATACTAGGGACAATTTAGACAGAATCCAATTAACCTACCAGCATGTCTTTGGAGTGTGGGATGAAACTGGAGTACCCGGAGGAAACCCATGCAAGCACAGGAAGAACATGCAAACTCCATGCAGGAGGCGCCATGGTCAGGAATCGAACACATGACCCATTTACTGCAAGGCAGACATGCTAACCACTAAGCCACTGTTATATGATTTTAGTGTCTATGCAATCGATGGATAAAAACATATAAAAACAAATAAAACCTTCACTTTTTTCTACAATGATCAGTGTTAGCATAAATAATACACATCTAAAAAGGACACAATTTATTCTATAATTTGCCCCATTTTAATGTTATTATAAATGTGGTTTTACACAATATTCACACAACCTTCACCAGAGATTCATACATTTTTTTCTAATTGGATTACTTTGGAAAAATGTACGAATCTTGAGTGAAAGTTGTAGGAAAACATTTAAAATTACAATTTTGGTACACATATTGCAATAAAATAAAATCTTGATTTAATGCAACACTAAAAATAAACAAAATGGTTAAAAACTAAAACAAGTTTAAATAAAAAATAAATAAATCAGCAGGGAAAATAATTATTTAGGGATTATTAGGATCAACTAAGGGTTAAAATTGGTTATACAGGAGTAAATGTTATTCTTAAAAATTTATATTTTTTTTACTTGTAAGTTTTCTTTAAAAGGATAGGTTCACCTTTAGGAGCATGTTACATGGTACACCTGAATGCGACAGTGGGTGGGGGTTCTTCTGCCAGCACCTGCTATCACATTTCAAAATCTCTGCCCACACAGCCACATCATTCGTTCATAGCGATCTGTGAATGAGAAGACCACAAGTCCCATCCAGGGGCAGACTGAAAACTCATGGGGCCCCCAGGCAATAGGGGATCATGGGGCCCCTGTGACCTTGCCCACACTCAAAGCACACCCAAAAAGCCTATAAAAAAGGAAACAGGGGCATTTCATGGGGCCCCCTTCTGACCCAGGGCCCTCGGGCAGTGCCCGAGTGCTTGAATGATCAGTCCGCCCCTGGTCCCATCTTCCACCGCAGCAGACAGCTTGTAGTTCTCAATGAACTGTGAGAGTGCTGATAAGCGCTCTCTTGGTTCGTTCACAAGCCCTGCAGCTTTCAAACTGAAAGATTGTACAGAGGTACAGACAGAAAGCTGAAGGACTTCTCTGCAGGTGCCACTGATCGTGAGTGCAATGCTCTGCAGGCTCTTGCGAAAAAAATAAATACATTTTTTTCCTGCAAAAATTTGTGTATTATTTTTTCACAAAGGTGAACTTAGCCTTTAACAGACATCATAAAGGTCATCCAATTGATCTGCATATGAATGAAAAAGGAAAATGGAGCAACAATGCTACGTTACATTTTTCTATTGAGCTCTTGAAAAGTATTTACAAAAACTGTTCACAAGGTTATATAGCAATGGCTGCAATGTTAGAGATCAAGTACCCGCTGTCATTTTGGCAGCCAGGAATTGCTGGTAAAAGCAGCTGGGGAAGAGAGACATGGTGCACAATGTACACCCTGTGTACTTCAGTGCAGGGGCGGACTGACAACTCATGGGGCCCCCGGGCAATAGGGGATCATGGGGCCCCTGTGTCCTTGCCAAAACTACAAAAAGCCTATGAAAAAGGTACCAGGGGCATCTCATGGGGCCCCCTACTGACCCCGGGCAAGTTTCTAAATGGTCAGTCCGCCCCTGCTTCAGTGAAACTTTTTTGGATGTGCGTAGCATGCCCAAGGTCCAAAAGCTTTTAAAATCATTCAGTGTGCTAAGTGAACAGCCTCTACTACATCAATAAATAAACCCCACTGGTTAAACATGAACTCCAGGCACAAAACTTATCAATGAAATATATTCTTCAACAGACAATATGTAACGCTATAACATGCATGGCCAGCTTTCATGTTTAACCAATTTACATCACTTATTTATTCATTTGTCTGCATTATTAAAAAAATGTGGTGCAAAAACAAGAATATTGGATTAAAAAGATTCAAATGCGTGGCCAGCAATGCTATTAGAGTGAAGCTAATTAAAACATTTCGTCTTATCCAATTACAGCTGTACACAATCTTATCCAGTCTTTATGAATACATTCACTCTTATGTAAGTACACACATCTGACATTTCTAGACAAATCTAAATGTATAGGCTGTAGTTGCTGATAGTGTAGACTGATTATTATACAGATCTAGTAAACATTTAGTGTTGGTAATTTTCTGGCATATAGAAATTTTCCATTTTTTTATTAGAGACAATACTGTGCCCTTCTGTTGAAAGGCAACATGTTTTTTATTGCAGATATTTATGGATTCTTACTGTCTGGTTGTCAAAAGAGCTATTTGGCCTATTGAATGTTATCTTGGAGTGTCAAGAAAAGCAAGTATTTACAACAGGATGTGTGTAACAAAAGACAACTAATGGGGCCCCCGGGCAATAGGGGATCATGGGGCCCCTGTGTCCTTGGCCAAACTCAAAAAAGCCTATGAAAAAGGTACCAGGGGCATCTCATGGGGCACCCTACTGACCCTGGGCCCTTGGGCAGTGCCCGAGTTTCCAAATGGTCAGCCTGCCCCTGGTCACCTCTCCACCTCATCCATTTAGAGAATGTTTGGGATTCATTGAGAAAATGCAAACCTGGATATTTGTCCTGGGAGTTCACACATACCCCCTAGCAGTGGGGCATGGAGATAAGAGAGCCTCAGCCCAGACTCCCTGGTGTCACAAGTATTAAAAGGACAGATTACATGGCTTCTAGCCAGAAGGAAGAAGCCAGATGTGATTGATCTGGGTCTGAGCATTGTTGGCAACACAGCAGTGCCCCCTGGTAGAGACAACATACTTCCGGGAGGACGGCTGTGGTAATTCTACACTTCCTAATGAATAGGGAGGACAGCCTCTTATGAGTTATGGACGTTTGCTCATTGGATAGAGGACTACACCAGGCGGGTCAAGGGTGTGTGTGTGGTGTTTGAGAGAGCTTTTAAACACAGTATTGGCCAGGCTCTCTCTTCTCTTTGATGATTTTTCCTACCTGTGATCCAGCTAAAAGATATTCAGCTTTGAGGACGAACTTATGTAACGTAGCATCTTTACTATCATTCCTACTGTATATACTCTGTAATATTGGTTTAGATTTCTCTATTAGTGTTTCACTTTCCTTGTAAATAAATAAGACCTTACTTCTTTGAACATTGTGTTTGTTATTATAGCTAATACTGCAGTATATTACGTCCTTCAATATCATTAAAGCTTATATATTTACTAATTAATTATAGGAACCAACAAATAGTACATAATTGTATAATAAATAGGGGGATTCCAGAAAACCACGCTCATATTATTTATTTCACCTTCTCTGCAACTTTGCCATGGCATCCAACAGATTGGTAAGTGAATGCTGCACTCCTGGCAAAATTTTGTGTAAAGCTGAATTCCAGGTATGACAATTTTTACATAGTTACATTGGTCCAGCTTGGAAGTATGTATGTGCCATACTTGTGGAGGAGGCACCGCTGCTACAGTAATTGCCATTAGCTCCTGGGTCCCATGCCGAGTGGCAGCACAGCTACTTACTGAACACAGGAGGTAGCCCACTTGGCACAGGTGCCAGTTGGAAAACAGTTTCTATTTTCTTAATGCATTCAAACTATTCTCTGATTCGATGAGGTGAAGATTGTGAGGTCACCGCCAGGGGCGGACTGACAACTCATGGGGCCCCTGGGCAATAGGGGATCATAGGGCCTCTGTGTCCTTGCCCAAACTCAAAAAAGCCTATGAAAAAGGTACCAGGGGCATCTCATGGGACCCGCTACTGACCCCGGGCCCTTGGGCAGTACCCGAGTTTCCAAATAGTCAGTCCGCCCCTGGTCACCTCTCCACCTCATCTATCTAGAGAATGTTTTGGATCCATTAAGAAAATGCAAACCTGGAAGTGTGGCTACTACAGGGATTGCCAGCTTCCATGGGGATCCCACAAGTATGGCACATACATATTTCCATTGGCCCAGGCTGGACCAATGTAACTTTGTAAAAATCGCCATACCTACAGTTCATTTTTAATGCGTTTTCAGACTTACTCTCTTAACATTGTAAGTGACAAGAAGAGTGTGCAGCAGGAGGTAACCCATAGCAACCAGTTTACTGATGACATGTATGCTCTATGCTCCCTCGTTGCCTCTCTTCAGTGGGAAGTAGTGCTATGGGGAGGTTTATATCACCAAGTGGCCTGGGGAGAGCTCAGCCTCAATGGTGGAGGGTAAATTTTCAGGATAGAGATGGATGGATAGCGGTATTTGCAGTGGCACAGCTAGGAGGAAATGGGAGGGGGGCAGTTAGATACCAGGAGGTGATATTTCCAGGTATATTTTTTAACACGTGTAGAATTACAATTAACCATTGCTGGTTAATTGAAAAAATTAAAAAGGTATTACAGGATTTGATCAATGTGATTACAAACAGTACCGGTTCTTTACCTTCTACCTAACAGCATATTTCTGCTCATTTTCTTCATCACTAGTATGTACTGATAGGTCGAACACCCCCATGTTCGGTTTGCGGTCAAACATTGAACCTAGCGAGGGAACAATTCACTAAGCAGTATCTTACCGCATTGGCGTATGATATGACAGCTGAATGTAAAAAGAATTGCTGACATTGTCCAGCAATTAAAACTTTTTTTTAAACTGTGTGGGGTCCCCCCCATCCATACCAAGCCCTTCAGGTCTGGTATGAATTTTGAGGGGAACCCCCATGCCAAGTTTTTAAAAAAAATGGTTTGGGGGTCCCCCAAAATCCATACCAGACCCTGATTCCGAGCATGCAGCCCAAAAGGCCAGGAAAGGGAGTGGGGAGGGCGAGCTCCGGAACCATACCAGGCCACATGCCCTCAACATGGGGGTGCTCCCACCCCCCCTAAAGCGCCTTGTCCCCATGTTGATGGGGACAAGGGCTTCTTCCCCACAACCGTGGCCGGTGGTTGTGGGGGTCTAGGGGCAGGGGGCTTATTGGAATCTGGGAGCCCCTTTAACAAGGGGGGCCCAGATCCTGCCTCCCCCCATGTGAATGAGTATGGGATGCATGGTACCGCTACTCATTCACAAAAAAAAAAAAAGTGTGTAAAAAATGACAGTAGACAGCCTTCGACACGTCCTTTATTAAAAACAAAAATAATGTCACCCGAAGTAGATCTAACATCAATCACGATGACCACCGCTGCCACCACTGACCTGAAAAAAGAAAAAAACAACGCTCCGCTCTCGACGCTGGCTCCCGCTATCTGACAGCTGCACCAGGATGACAGTTCTTAAATACTGCGAGGATGTCACAAGGGGCTGAGGTCACCCTGCCACCTTGTGACATCCTCATGCTTTGTGATTGGCCAAAGCATTGCAACTTTGGCCAATCACAATGCACTGTCAGGGTTCAGTGCATTGTAGGGTGCAGCGGGTGAACGCTGAACACACGAACGGCCGATGTTCAAGTCGAACTTGCGTTCGACTCAAACATCTAGCCCAACACTACTAGTATGTCTCCACTTCTCTATCTGTCTCTGGTATTGCCCTCATCTATTATTTATATCTCTATTCATCCCTTCTCAGCTTCCTTCTAAATAATATTGAATTTCCAGTGAACTTTGGGATCTGAACCATTGCATGAAATACGACTACCAAAAAAGAATTGTTCTGTGCTCCTCTTCAAGCACTAAGAAATAATTCTTGTAGGTTTTCTTATAAAAATCTGTTTTTCCTTAAAGCTTAGGTCAAGGCAAAATAGGAAAAAAAAAAGTGTAGCACATCTCTGTAGTACATGCACATTTCCCTATGTTTTATCCCTTTAAAGACACCACAAGTACAGGAAAATATCTGCTGATATGCCAGTAATGTGCTCAGCAACTCCTAAGGGTTCATGCATACAGACATATTGAACATACTCATATTTATGTTGGCTCTTGCCGCCAGAAGATGGCAGAAAAATCTAGGTTAAAACATGTCTGTAATGGCACATAAATTACTTGCATTTATGCATGTATATGCGCATCCATAGTTTAGAAGTAATTCTTTTTTTTCTTAATTAGAATTGATTTACTGTATGTGTGTACTGGTTTACACGCATAAAGAAGTTAAATACGCCAGAATACTCATCTTCTAAAGCTGATTTTTTTTCACATTGCTGAATAATTCTCTATATTACAGACCTAAATGCTGTTATCTACATGGACCATTGGCTATAACAGAACTGTGATACACATATTGCATCACAGACGATTTGGTCAGGTGGATTGACACTACTGGACTTGAGACTGGTGTATTTATGAGTTCGATATTTATTATATGCACTTAAAGACTTTTTTTCTTCTTATTTATGGCCACTTTATTTCATGCATGTAAATTAGGGTTATTTGTATATTTATTTGATAGCGCAACACTTTTATTCAATTCTTGATTTAATATTTTTGTGTTGCTGTCTTTATATATTGTGATTCATTTATTTACATTGCCACTATTAGAGCAAGGTTTCTATGAGGGGCGGACTGACCATTTGGAAACTCGGGCACTGCCCGAGGGCCCGGGGTCAGTAGGGGGCCCCATGAGATGCCCTTGGTACCTTTTTCATAGGCTTTTTTGAGTTTGGGCAAGTACACAGGGGCCCCATGATCCCCTATTGCCCGGGGGCCCCATGAGTTGTCAGTCCGCCCCTGGTTTCTATCTATTATAATAGAGCTGTGTTCAGATCCATAAAAAAAATGCTGTAGTCTCCTTACAGCCAAAACGTGAAGATATCATTGCAGGGCAGTTGCCGTTGTATATGACGCCAGTCATCAGCCACCCTCGATTCCTCCCAGGGATCATTGATCCTCAATTCTGACCCCTGTTCCGGCAGAATATTTTTCGCCTGGTGGCTTTTCTCACTTCTGTAGGCTATAAATATCTGTCAGATCTTCAGCTCATGACAGACCCACCTTTACCATTCTGGAAAGTGTTCCAACTAAGGCACTTTTTGCACAGCTGGGAAAAGCGAACTCTCTAATTTTCTCCCTTAACTGAGTTTAAAAAGTTATGTACCTCAACCTTCCCAGTTCGACATGGCCTATCCTTATCCTATAAGCAACCTTCTCGCCCTCTGGATCAAGTGGATCCTCCCTACATTGCGAAGTGGGAATCTGATCAGTCTTTCTGAAAAACAAAAGACACACATTATACGTTTTGCCCACACTGCATCTCTTTCTGGCTTTATACAAGAAACAGGCTTCAAAATTTTAACACGCTGGTAAAGGGTCCCTACAATCCTACACAAAATGTTCCAAGCATATCCTCCCTATGTTGGCACTGCTCCCAGCATGAGAGCACATATTTCCATATCTTCTGGAGTTATCCAGCTCTGAAACCCTGAGAAGGTTTGTGACCTCACTGATGTCCAATTGAGAGAAGATCCATCAGCCTATGTGCTTCACTTAACTCCCATGTCATCCAAATGTTATAAAAGGTCAATTACAATTCAGTTACTTAACCCCCTGGTGGTATTCCCGAGTGTAGCTCGGGATAAACTTTCAGTACCAGAAGCAGTAACCTCGAGCTACACTCGGGATTACACTGCAGCGTTGCTCCAGGATCCCTCCAGCACTTACCTTGTCCTGCGCTCCCGCGATATCCCCCCTGCAGCGTCTCCAGCTGATGCCGGCATCCGACTTCCGGGTTCCGGTCCCTGCGTGCGTTGGGACGTACGAGGGATGGAACCGGCAGGAATTTCAAAAATGTAAAAATGTGACATTCACTCAATACACTAAAATCTGGTAGTATTACATTACTGTATCAAACAATTTCACATACATTTTGTAACTAGTGCTTTGTCCTGTGCCCTGCCTGCATTTTTACTGGTCTTTCTGCCTGGAAACTGAGAAACGTCCATGGCGTCCAAAAAGCGTCCCTTTCGGTCAAAGGCAGTTTTAGACCAGCTAGAGAACAGCGATAGTAAATTATAACCACTTGCAGAATTGAGTGATAATGATTTGTGGGGAAATTAGTCATCAGACACTGAAAATGATTTTGCAACTAAGCTCAGTGATGTGCAAACTTGGAGCTATATTTCAAAATTTCAGTGTTTTTGGTTTGATTACATTATTGAATGAAATTTATTATATTATGTTTTATGATTATTTATTATATTATAATTTATGATTTCGGGTTTCAAATTTTATCATACCCGGAATGTTTACTAGACTCTTGTTCGGACAGATTTCAGTGAGTTATTCCTAAGAATTACAGGCCTACAATAAAAAAACAACATATTTCCATTGAAAATAATGTACACTGTTTAGAACAGAAATACTGACATAATCAGACCGCTAGGGAGCTTAATGCTGCCAAGATCTGCATCCCGCTTTTCTGGAAGCAACAATTTTTCCTCCCCGCTAAGTGTTTGGTTATACAAAATTGAGGAAATTTATAGCATGGAAGACATTCTTGCCTCTGCAAATCACAGAAAGGAGAAGTTTCATAAAACCTGGTTCTATTGGACCAAATATACCTTTTCCTCTAATTATGTCACACACCTCACCACCTGAACCTGGCCTGTTTATATTTTATTTAACTTTTATTTGATTTTCCAATATAGAAAGAACAACATATTTACAAAAACAATTCACTTATACCCATTCAATATTACCCCCTAATACTCCCCCACACCCTTCCCCCCTCCCCTTTTCCTCCATCCACATCCTCTTCCTGACCTAGATCTTCTCTCATATTTATCTACTTGTCTCTTTATCTCCAACATTGCTCTCCCTCAAAATCACAATTAAGATTCTCTCCTTGCTTCTAATTTTCTCCATCAATACCCACCAGTTCCATATATCTTTCAGAGCGGCGACAAACCTGGCCTGTTTATAACCCCCTCTTAGAGCCTTGTTGTGTACACTTTGAGAGGTTATGTTCCAGGTTCTCCTGGAGTTTTAACATCTGAGGCCCGCTATGATGCTATTGGGGTTAGACCACTGATTGCACCTTTCCCACTCCCACACTTTTTTTTCTGTGCTCCAGGAATCTGGTATTGTAGCTCCATATATAAGTGGTAGGTGAACCCTGTTGATGAAAGAGGAGACCCTGCTTTTTCTGTGATTGGGCATCCTTTTACAGCAGTCTGATACATTCTGGTCCACTTCCCTTAACTCTGCTGTTATGTCCCTAAGAAACTACAGTTATTTGTCATTGCCTTTTCATTTTGGTTTAATTTGGATAGGGTGTTACCCCTGTGGATGTACTGATTTATGCTGTTTGTATTTCTACACCTTATGGTATATTCGTTCATAAAACTTAAAAAAAAATAATTTACAAAAAAAATGCCATACAGATCTAAAAGTGGCATTTTTATATCTCTGTGTGAGCAAGCCCCAAGGCTGCGCACACAGACATAAAAAAAAATATTATTTTTTCATCCAGCAGGTTCAGGGAAAATAAAAATGAACAGATTCCCCATTCACATAAGAGAGGTGGATGGAGGGAATCCTCTCCTGTCGTGCTAGTGTATTCTGACAGCGGGACTCTTATGCTGTCAGAATGTAACGATCAGCAGCTGCAGCCCATTGGCAACAAGCCGTTTAACAAAAGTTGATTGTCAGATCAACTTTTGTCAAGGGGGAGCGGGCACATATGGATCGAAATTCATCCGATACCTGCTGAACTGGCCAAATTTCAAGTCATCCATGGCCAGCTTGGGTTTCAAAGCTTCTAAGTCCTGATGTGCATTGCAAAACAACGTGTAGATCCACTCACGAGCCTGTCATCCACAACATAGAGACTAATCATTCTGTAGTCCCAAGATAACACCTGGTTGAGCCAAATAGACTATTTCAGATAACACTAGCACAAGTCATAAAGCCTGGTACACACAGGCTGGTTTTTTTAAGGTTCAATCAAGCAGGCTGAACAAAAAAAACAAAAAAGGGGGAGGAGCTTGCTTTACCAACTATGCACAATAGCTGAGCTGTTGTGTTCTGACAGAGGGACTGCCCCTCCCCCACCAGAACACAGCGGTCAATGTGCACAGACATTGGCTGCTAGTGCTAATCAGATGACAATAGGTTGCTGTTTTTCCAGCATGCCCATTCAGCCAGCTTCTGTCGGACAGGCTGTGTACCAGGTTTAAGGCAGCACAAAATTTCTGAAATGATCAATAGGTATTTTTACACATATCAAACAGAGATAACAACATGCTTTTGGTGGTATATTTACCAATCTAAAGCTGGCCATACATGGGTCTTTTTTTTTTGTTCATCCAGCTGGGCAGATTTTCCCATGCACATCAAATGTGTAGATGGGGGAATCCTCCCCACTGCACTATTGTATTCTGGCTTGTCGTCAGAATACAGAGGTATGTTAAGTGTTAAGTGTTTGGGACAGAATTTACAAGCAAAAAGGATGGAAATATAATTCTGTACTGATTCCTTTGATGGGTACGGAGTATTTTCCTCCAGGGAAGGATATAATTTGTGGTAAATGGATTAAAGATAAGAATGCACATTTAAAGGATATTTTGACTAAGGGGAAGTTACACACATATGACGAGTTAAGGGAAAAAAGCAATTTATTTTCCACATTCGATAAGTGGCAGTATGGGCAATTAGGACATTTTGTTTCATCGCTCCCTCATCTACTGAGGACCGAAGAGGATGATATGTACCCATCTGAAAAATTGTTGAATGTTAATACAGCTCCAAAACAAGCTACCTCTAGGATATATAAGATCCTCAAAGATATGGAGGGAGCGGATCCTCCCGAGTTCTTGGAAAAATGGGAAAGGAAATTAGGAACAAAATTGAAGGAGCAACAAAGGAATAAAATATTTAAATTAACACATGAGGTGACAAATATGAGCATAGTAGAAATGAACTATAAATGCTTGACGAGATGGTATATTACACAGAGTGTGACGCATAAGCAGCAAGCTGCTGTTTCACCTTTATGTTGGAGAGGCTGTGGGGAAAAGGGTACAATGGCACATATTTGGTGAGATTGCCTGAAAATACAAGAGTTTTTAAAGGAAATAATTCTTGATATTTAGTAAATTAGTGGGATTATTATACAAACAGACCCATGGATGTGTTTATTTTATTCTTAGCCTGTAAGCAAACAGTGCAAAAATAGGATACTATACCATCTAATCAACGTGGCCAAGGGCCTGATTACTAGGTTTTGGCAGGCTCTGGAGCCACCAAGAATAAATGATTGGTTAAACAGAGTGGAAAATATTTTTAGGATGGAGGAGCTGTGTCATGCAGAGGAAGATAAAATGGAAGAACTTAGGAAAACGTGGGGTTGTTGGTTAGAATTTAAAACATCTAAGAGATACTTGGAATTGGTAGGGAGTCGGGGGGGAGCCAAGAGAAAGTATGACAGAGAATTTGAAAGTGAAATTGGGCGTGAGAGGGAAAGAGACGCAGATAATGATAGATACATATAAGAGGAGTAAGACGTAAGTTAATCAGATCTGGACAGGGGTAATTTGGGAGGGGAGTTAGTAGGAAGAAGGGTGGGAGATAAGAAGTTGTAAAAGAGATTCATGCACTGGTGAATGTGAAGTATTGGGTTGTTGTATTTTTGTATTGGAAAATGTATTAAAAAGATATAATAATAATAAACAACAGTAGATCTTTATGTGCATAAAAGCTCCAGGGCAGTGAACATTTGGAGATGTGCATCAGTGGCATAAAAGCATCTTGTACACTATATTGCCAAAAGAATTTGGACATCCCTCCAAATCATTGGATTCAGGTATTCCAATCACCTTCATGACCACAGGTGTATAAAATCAAGCACCTAGGCATGCAGACTTCTTCTACAAACATTTCTGAAAGAATGGGTCACTCTCAGGGGCTCACAGTCAACTGTTAGTGGTATTATAACGAAATGGAAGCAACTGGGAACAACAGAAACTCAGCCACGAAGTGGTAGGCCATGTAAAATAAGAGCGGGGTCAGCGTATGCTAAAGAGCACAGTGCGCAGAAGTTGCCAACTATCTGCAGAATCAATAGCTAAAGACCTCCAAACTTTGTGTGGCCTTCAGATTAGTACAACAACAGTGCGTAGAGAGCTTCATGGAATGGGTTTCCATGGCCAAGCAGCTGCATCCAAGCCTTACATCACCAAGTGCAAAGCAAAGCGTCGCATGCAGTGGTGTAAAGCACGCCACCACTGGACTCTAAAGCAGTGGAGACGTGTTCTCTGGAGTGATGAATCATGCTTGTCTGGCAATCCGATGGATGTGTCTGGGTTTGGTGGTTGCCAGGAGAGCAGTACTTGCCTGACTGCATTGAACCAAGTGTAAAGTTTGGTGGAGGGGGGATTATGGTGTGGGGTTGTTTTTCAGAGGTTGGGCTTGGCTTCTTAGTTCCAGTGAAGGGAACTCTTAAGGCGTCAGCATACGAAGACATTTTGGACAATTTCATATTCCCAACTTTGTGGGAACAGTTTGGAGATGGCCCTTCCTGTTCCAACATGACTGCGCACCAATGCACAAAGCAAGGTCCATAAAGACATGGATGAGCGAGCCCTCTGGCCAGGTCCTCAGGCCATTAACTCTGACACACACAGCTCCTCTGGACATTAACTGTCTCTTGCAGACATTCATACTCTGGCTGCCACCTGCAGCCTGACTCCTGTAGGAGACCTTCTGTCTCTCTTGGGTGGAGCCCAGAGCCCTGGCCTTGACTCTAGAAGAGACCCACACACACCTACACAATCAGTCTCCTGGCCATTCCCAAACCCTGGCCCGAGGATTGGAGATTTCTTCCCACCCAGATCACTGTGAAATATCCAGGCTCCACATCCCAAAGAGATACATGGCAACATTGTCATATGATTTACTGTGTAAGCTGGAGGGAATTTTGCCTTTTTGATATTTGGTATATATTTTTCAATAAATATATTGTTTTTCAAGCTGCAGAATTATTTTCTTGAGGACTTCTTTTCCAGTGGGTCTTTTACCCACAAGGTTGTTTTTTTTTATCCAGAGTTTTACAAAGAACCAAGGAAACAGAAAACAAAGTTTTCTCCAGCTTAAACAAGCACCCTGGAGCCCTTCAACCTGCCTTGAGAATCCTGGGTGAAATATCCTTTTTACATCGTAACAGATCACCACACTGTCACACTTTGCTAAACGTTTTATGCAGTATTTTAATATTTATCTATGATGGCAGAACCGCACTTGTATCAAGTTTTACGGTAGAAGTCAGGGACTTGGAATATACCCCTTTTTAGCAATAAACAGGTGGTAGACAGCACTCCTAATCAGGAAACTCACAGGTTAAATGATGTCACCATGAGGTCACAAAATGTATTCTCACAAATCCCAATAACATCCTGTTTATAACGACAAAGCTTTGTGTGAATGCCGCTAATGGGCACGTATCCTAAATAGCACCAAGTAGCCCATTTAATCAGGCTAAAAATTCAACAGGGCCCATCAATTTCTCTAGTATGTTATTAAAATTCTTGCTTGTTAAGAATAATTAAAAGCCACAGTCTGTTTCCCCAGTGGATTTCATTCTCAGTTCAGATCGGATTTTTTATTCAGCAGCAATTTAGACGACTTAAAGGGGAAAAGAAGGTTATTCCCTAAATTAGATGAAATTTACTGTCCCTGTTAATTGGTGTTGTGCTGTATTGCTTTGTTATGTTTGCAGCTGTGAGAGAGGTCATGCTGGAGGCTCTAGCTTTTGTATCTAAGCAGCAATTTAGTTGGTTTAGCAAGTTGTATCTGTAATGTTGTTTGCTGTTTATATTCTGTTAAAAAGGAAATTCCCAGCTCTATGCCTCAGTTCCAGAATAAATATAATCAGTAAAGCTTTTGACACTGACATAATGCCATTAGTGACCCAGTGGATGATACAACAGTTGTGACTGGTGTGTCCCATTTACAGCTGTTTCCCCGGCAGGAGACCATTCCAGATGGCTACTGAAAACAACTGGTACCACAGCATCAGGGTTGATTGACTAGATGCAAATAGACTGTTCACTTTGCAAGTGAAGTTGCACTTTTCAAGGGAATTTCCCCAGAGTTTATTGAACTGGGTGAAGCACTGCTTACTTCCATCATCCAATCAAGTGCAACTAAAATGTTTTTTTTTTTTAATCATTATTATTTTCCCTTCACGATTGAGTATTCTTTGCAAATTGAATTTTCATCTATTTTACCAAGCTCTGAAAATTCCCTTGCAAAGTACAATATCCCTTGAAAAGTGCAACTTCTCTTGCAAAGTGAGCAGCCTATTTACCTTTAGTAAATTAACCCCAAGGTTTGCATGAGGCTACAGGTGCCAATTTGTCTGGCAAGGTATATACAACAGCTAAAAAAAAAAAACTTGGCTATATTTATAAAGCTATCTGGGTCAGTAATCCTCTTGACCCTTCTATTCCTGAGACTTTTTGAAGAGGAATGGTCTTGGACCACACATAAAACACATTAACAATAAGGATAGCTGATTAGCAGAAGTCAAGCAGATCACAAGTTAACGATCACTGATATAGAGTACCTATCTGAGTAATAAAACTTCATTTTTTTGTCATTTTTTTTTATATAAAAGAGGGCAATATAAAACTATTATTTGACACGGTTTTGAATAAACTAACGCATTAATATCTTGTTTGATGGATGTAGTAGCAATTCTCAATGAATTCTTAAGTTGCTCCTCATATATTTTGGTTATCATTTTGCCCTTTGTGTGCTTCATCCTTGAAAATAGTTGCTCACAAATATAGGCGCTACCAAAAACTGATGACATGAATAAGGCCTGATTGTGAAGAGTGGGAGCTTTTTCTTTGGGAAGATAAAGCTTATAAAATCCCAGAAAAGAGACAGAGTCAGATTTTTCTTTGACTGCATGTGTTCGCAAAGTGTAAAAGCATTTTTACAAAAAACTTTTTCTAAAAAAACCAACATTTTTAAGTTTATGATTTTGTGTGGGCTGCAGGTTGGACACCCCTGCCTTTGTTTTCTGAGCACCATAATGAGTACAGATGACCATGAGGTTAAAAAGAATCCAGATTAAGCTACAGTGCTTACTAAACCAGTTCTTGTGCATTTCTACCTTATAGCATCCAATTAGCTAGATAGAGACACATCATCTTGTAATTTCCCAGGTCATGGGCAGGGGCGGACTGACCATTTGGAAACTTGGGCACTGCCCGAGGGCCCGGGGTCAGTAGGGGTCCCCATGAGATGCCCCTGGTATCTTTTTCATAGGCTTTTTGGAGTTTGGGCAAGGAAACAGGGGCCCCATGAGTTGTCAGTCCACCCCTGGTCATGGGTAACGGTAACAATCACTTATAGAAGATTTGAACGTTGGATCGACAGTCACTTTACTCATGACTGGGTCCCTATTCATGATGTACCTAGGAAGCTTCCTTACACTATACGTATAAAACAAATTGAGGCTCTAAAAGTGAGGTGGTGTCCAGACTATGCACACTAAAAAAAGCCCCAAATATCCAAAAGCATACAGAACTCTACCATGCCTCTAAATGTGAAGCTGGACACAATGGAGGAGCTACTAAACCAGAGTGTGGTACACTGAGCTGCTGGCAGCTTTAGGTGTCTTGGTCTGAATGGGTGACTAGGTTTTTCTGGTCAGTTGCAGAAGTCAAGATTTTTCATGTCATGTTCATGCACCTATTCATTTGTGAATTTTCAGCATTTTGATACAAACCACAGCTTCAGTGTCCTCTGTGACTCTATAGCTCATGAAAAGTTAGAAGTTCAGAGATCCTGACAACCCTAAACGAGGTGCTTCAAATGATATAAGATGGTACACATAGGGGCCACTGCTATAACCAAGGGCTGTATGCACTGAGGGGGAGAAGATTCTAAAAGCAGGCTTTTTTTTTATGAGTTGTTGTTAATGCAAATGCACATTTATGTCTTAGAGCCTCATTGCTTCCAAGCTCTCAAACAGGTTTACTCCACTGTGGGCACGGCAAGTGCCGATCACTGGTGCCCATTCTCACTCAGTCTAGAAGCCATACTTGAACAAAAAGGCCACAATCCAATAAGCCACTTCCTCCAGCGAACTTTATTGAACAAAACAGTACATCTTGCATGCCTCCTTCCCTAGACAGCCCTTTTAATGTGTTTCACCCTATTGGCCTGGAAAAGAGGAAGGGTGATCTCCCCTGAGCCACCTGTATTCCTACTACATAGCCTGATAGAGTGAAACACACTAGATGGGCAATGTACTGCTTCATTCAATAAAGTTTGCTGGAGGAAGTGATATACCAGAATGCAGCCTTTTTTTTTTTTTTTTTTTTTTTTTTTTTTTTTAGACAATATGTTCCCTAAATACATCAGCACAAAAAAAAATTGGGAGATTTTGTTATAGGTTTTATTGGGTATGTATAGATGTGTGTTAAGGGGGTGTAGGGTCACTCTTTGTTCTTGGATTTAGTTTCTCCGTAAACTTTTATTTTTAGAAAACATGCCCAAATTACCAAGTCCTACCCTGCACGTTTAGCAATAAAGTTACAATAACCCTTCCTAAATATGGCTCATTTTACCTTTAATCACTTAAGTGCTTTTTAATTGGAGAGATGAGATACGCTTGCTTATAATACAAAATGACTTATCTTCTATTTTTTTTGTTCCATGTGTATTTAAGCTTCCACATTTACAAATTAAGTCAGTTAGGTTTCTGAAACACGGTTGTAGACATCCATAGATCCACAGGACCATGACAAATGGAATGAATTTTAATGGCACAACAAATCAGAGCTGATTATGAGTAATTCTGCTAAAGTACAAATTGCTCGCATGCCGCAACTTCTGCTTTGTGCTAGGGTTAAAAGAGTTTAGCTAAACTGTTTTGCCATGGCATGAATGGTCATATAGGCGGATATAAAGCCATAGCCCCAGCTATATGATATATATGTCATCTGTCACAGAGAGAGAATACTATGGAATGAAAGCCATAGAGTGAAGAGTTGCTAATGTAGGAGGGCAGCTGCACTGTGAGATAGCAGTTCTGTGAATGCAAAGCCATAAACAGTCTTGGCAGAAGAGAAGGGAAGCAGTTTTCACCAGAATAGTCTGTAATTTGGGACTGTGTAACCCCATTAACCATATGGCATAGAGTGTGCCAGAGCTCAAGCATACGTTGTGCAGGTAATGAGAGGAACAGGACTCGAAGCATATGCTGAACATGAGGACTGAGTAACATAACATCTAGGCATGTATGAGTGAGCTAATCAAACTAGGATAAACAATGCAGGCCCCAGCTTATACACAGTCATATCTCTTTAACTTTCAAAAAAGGGATAAAAAGTGTATTTGACTAGGGTCAACTAATAGTGTGATTACATGGGGCTTCAGAAAAGGTTTACGAAACACTTCAACAAAAATACAGCAATTATGAAGATTATTGCCCAGTTACTCATAGCTATGATGAAGACATATTTTACTATGACCATGCCATAGTTCAGCCATTTAGATCATAAAAAAAACAAAACAAAACAAAAAAATTAAAACTGCCATTTACAATTGGAAGTAATAATATATTTTTTGAACATGCAAAATGTATTGTTTTGTACAGACAAACCGCAAACAACCAGGGGCGGACTGACCATTTGAGCACTGCACGAGGGCCCAGGGTCAGTAGGAGGCCCCATGAAATGCCCCTGGTACCTTTTTAATAGGCTTTTTTGAGTGTGGGCAAGGACACAGGGGCCCCATGATCCCCTATTGCCCGGGGGCCCCATGAGTTGTCAGTCCGCCCCTGCAAACAACGTACAATTTGACACTTGTACAGAGAAGTGCAGCAAAGTAAAAAGGTAAGTTACATAGGGTCAATCATCAATACAAGCTGTCATGGTTCACCTCACATGCCCACAGCGACTAGCTATCCGAGGCGCGCACGTGCGGCCGTGACTTGGGATAAGAGGGAATAAAGGGGACTTAACTCCTAATATATAAATCCGGCCATGATATGCTTTCACAGCCCGCACTACCTCTTGGCCACCACTGGAGGGAGACTCCACTCCAATCCAGCCGGCCGACCACACACGGGCAGACACAAATCTTATATACAATCTGGTACACTAATTAGAGTTGAGGAGCAGCCTAGCAATCGCACACCCTTCTAGGGTTCCTCCAGCTATCCTCCAAGCTAGAACCCCGATATTAATCACTCTTCCACTGTCCACACCCCCCCACACCAAACACACCACAAACGGTAGCTTGCCACCACCCAACAGTTTTACTGGCCTGCTGGGTCACCACACACACACAGATCTCCGTCTGGCAGACCTGTCACCCTTACAATCTGCACGCAATCTGCCAACACGCAGTGCAATTGCATACAGATTGGCAATGAACTTGACAGAGCAAATAAAGACACTAAAATACAATACAATCTAATCTCTCTGGAGATATGAGCTCGCTTAAGTACACATAAGTCACTTATTAATTTTATGATTTAATATCCCAAAGTGGGCAGTGCATAAAATATGTAAAAAGTATAAAAAGTTACAGAAAACACAAAGAAATACAAGAAGACACACAATTGGCTATTGACTTTAAAATAAAAGGGAATAAAAAACAGAAATAAAACTTTTATCAAGATTTATCCTGCGACTGGAGCAAGTCAGAGAGAGTCTGCGATCCGTCAGTCAATAAGGACGGGCTCCATACAAATCACAATGTCCATACCTCAAGTCCTCAATTTATGGGAATATGGACGTAGGCTGGACATGAGTCCTTGGCCAATCAACCCTGGGGGGTATTCCCGTACAAGCCCAAATGACGTTCTGGGTGCTGAAATGCCCAAAGTCGATTGGACCAGGAACGGTTTGAATCACCAAGTCAGGGATTGAATTTCCGACACCAGCGCATCAGTCCGATTGCGACAGTACCAATCACTGTTCTGCTGTCGCAATCCGGTGCCACATAACCATTTCCTGCATTTTTCTGGCATTCTACATAGGCCACAAATACTTTTTTTACATGCAGATGTAGTCCACAGAGTGCCCAATCAGAAGGAAGTATTTTCATCTCTCTGCAACTAATATTTTAGCTTTTATGAGAGATAAAATCTATTCCTTTGATCTGTGTCTATACTTTAAAGCTCCCCAGACATATCGTTGCCCCCCTGGTGTCATGAAGCCGAAACGTCTGCTTTCCTCTTTTAAACTTCAGGAAGGCGGGAAAGTCTGATTGTATATATATATATATATATATATATATATATATATATATATATATATATATATAGACAAATCTTATTGGCACTTAGGTGTCACTTCCAGTCTGGAAGCTGCTCTGTCTTTTCAGATGCTAATGGATGAGCACGTCTCTGAATACCTATGACTGAATATTTCTTTAATAACAAGGATTGCAACTAAATTTACAATTACATATTGCTACTGATCACATCTCAGTCCAATCACTTGAATCCCACATCTATGTTTCACAAGTGTAGCCAGGTGCTGGGCTACAGCAATATGGAGAGAGACATTGCCTTTTATTCTTCTCTCCTTCCACCAAGATACTGATGGTATGCTACACCATTCTTATCCAGCCAGAAGGGGGAGAGTTAAAAGCCAAGCAAGCCCATAGACTACTGTCCAGAGCACTGAGAATCCTGGGAGCTGGTAGTTTGAGATGGCAGCCATATATGGAGGCCAATGGAGTATTTACACTACAGACCCTAATAAGCACCATGCACTAGAAGGAATGGAGAGATGACTTTTATTAAACTGCAAGCAAAACATTCTTCCTCTTGGTGCACAGGAGTTGGGGAGAGAGCGAAGATTCAAGCCGGACACTGGTAGTGAGGACACCTGGGGGAAGTGCAGCATCTCCCACATCAAAGCACCTGCACCACTGCTGAAGGGAGACTGCAGCGTTTCTTCACCTTCCGCTTCCCACTGCTGATCACCAGAGGCCTTCAGGGAGAGCCCGAAGGAGCCCCCTTTCTTCAGCAAGAGGTCACCACTGAATCCTGGGGACTGGTGTGAAGGCTGTTTGCCCTTTGCTGATACTGCTAGCAGGCACTGAGCCACTGAGATCAGGACACCAAATGTACCCAATACATACCACACCCATACCGCACTATATACTGCACTTATTCCGAACCCAGACTGCAACTATCCCAAACCTTTACCACACCTGGGCCAAGACTAAACAGTACCTGTATTGTATGCAGGTTAACTGTGAGTGTCGTTAAGTGCACCAATGCTCTTAAAGGGCCCCAATGATAGACAGCAGAAGAACATTTCAAATGACTGCCCCTCCCGTAATAATTATTCTGCAAGTCCGTTTTGTTACCCTGCCCCTTCCCCCCCTCCTATACCATCCTCCTTTTCTTTTGGACACTGCATACACAGTTGGCCATTTCTGGCATAATACACTGAATAAAAGAGTCTCTGATGGTTAGAGGCATTAATGTTATCCCAAAATTGCTAAAAGGCATGACTGAAAGGGACGATTTCCAGCCTCAGACCCCCTACCTCATTGATGGTATCTGTTACCCCTCACCAAAAATATTGTAGGTGAGGGATAGGCACACACCATATGAACCAAGGATCCAGGCCACATTTAGCATCTATATCATTCAACTATAGTATTGGGATAAATAACAGAGAATCATAATGGAGCCTACCTAATAGGCTCTCTGTAGATAGATTCAGTTATATGGGCCTCTTTATAATGAAGTTCATAAGAGGAAGAAAACGAAAACACAATTATACATGTCAATGATCAAGTAATAGAAACAAATATATACATCAAAAATACAAACTTGCAGCCTGAATACTTGGATAATATCACAGGAACTCCAATGGATTCAATAAGTGACTAACAAGAGTGTATAGTATGTTAGAACCAGGGCTTTTTTTTTTTTAGCGAGAATGTGGGGGAACGCAGTTCTGGCACCTCCAGCATGTATGTAATGGCAAGAGGTGCTGGAGGATCTAGTGTTGCCAAGAGGTCAATTGGTGCTGGGAGGGATCTACTGTTGAGGGAGGGGTCTATTGTCATTGGCTGCTGGATGCTCTATTGATGCTGGCTGCTGGGAGATCTATTGTTTCTGTGATGGATCAATAGTTGCTGGTGGGGGTATTTTATTTTGGGAATTCTATTGTTGCTGGATGGAGTCTACTGATACTGGGGAGATCTATTGTTGAAAGTGGAGTGTATTGTTGCTGGCTGCAGGGAATCAGTTTTACAGCTTATCATGAAAAAATTCCATACAAATTACTAACAAATTACACCAAAAAATGATACTTGGTTCTGTATTCTTTAAAATAGGCCTTACTGGAAGGTAGACAGGTGGTAGAACCAAATGATGGTGCTTGGAGGTGGGAAGGGGGGCGGAGATAAGGGGTGACTCATAAAGGTCATATAGAGTTCCTGCTCCTATTCTCTGAGGGAAAAAAGCCCACGTTAGAACTATTTTTTATATATATTTCTTTTTAGTCAAGTAAAAATTAAGTATTGCATATACAGTACAAATGTCATATTTACTATTTTTAAGCCAGCAAGTATGTAGGGAGTCTTGAATGCCATGTTTTACAAAGCTGATTTACTGCTGTGCTGAGAATACAGACCTGACAGTAGGAGTGGCAATTGGACATTTTTTATTGGTGCCCACACTGAAGCATCCCATATTGTATAAAATCTGCATTTTACAAAATAAAGCATATAACTTGGCAAAAAAAAATATTAAAAGACTATGTCTTCCTATTAAGTCAGCTATTATCATAGGATACAATTTTGTTTGATGCTTGAAACTTCAACAGTTTTGTTTTCAGTGAGATGCTTAAACCCATTACAATCCACTTTGTGTGACCTGTCTGAAGAACATTTTTCTTTGTCGCCGTTGACCTTGATTTAAGGAGTGTCAGCATCTACTGATAAGCTCATAGTATACAAGTATTCAGGTGTATCAAGCCAAGGAAGATTATTTTGCAGTCAGATTGTAATGTCCAGCTGCCCTCCAATATTTATGGCGACCTCTAGAAATGAAGCAAGATGATGTATTACCAGATGACAAAGAATTTCTAGCCCCAATATCCCTGACAGCAGCCTTCCTATTTGCAGTAGCTTAACCAAGGTGAATTGGGTAAATCCTTAATGGAAAAGTATCAAACGTGAGTAGGAAACGGAGTGATATCCTTTATTTGGATTGTTTGCCGAGATTGCTGGCCTTTTCTCTTGCTCTTTGATATCAATCTTACAATATACTATATGTTATCAGTCAAGCTTTTTAAAACATGTTCCAGTGTTAATTGACATTTAAGCAGTTGAAGTGCAGCACCAGTAAATAACCTTAAAGAGGTTGTAAAGGCTGAAGGTTTTCTTTATCTTCATGCATTCTATGCATGAAGGTAAAAATATTCCATGTGTACCAGCCCCCTCACTACTTACCTGAGCCTCATCGCAATCCAGTGATGTGAATGACAGCCTCGGCTGTCATGGGTCTCTGCCTCCTCATTGGCTGAGACAGCAAGCGGGAGCCATTGGCTCCCACTGCTGCCAACCACAGCCAGTCAATCAATAAGGAGAGGGGGCGGGGCCAAGCTGCGGCTGTGTGTGTGAATGGACACAGGAAGCAGCGGGTGCCCCCATAGCAAGCTGCCCTAGAGATGGGAGGAGCTTGGAGAGCCTGAGGAGGGCCCAAGAAGAGGAGGATTCAGGCTGCTCTGTGCAAAACCACTGCACACAACAGGTAGGTATTATGTTTGTTATTTTACAAAAAAAAAAACCTTTAGAATTGATTTAAATGATACAAAGGTGTCACATTTTCAGAGTTAAAAAAAAAATAGGTATCACTGCTATTATGAATGAAAATTAATCTCTGTGTAGTAGTAGTAGTAGAGTATAGTAGCTGTAGACATGGCTTCTATGAATGGAGCAGATGGGAGGAAAAGGTGTGCATAGTTGGGATTCCTTGATAAGAGTTGTATTGATATATAGTTGTATTAACCCCCTGCTGCACCAAAAGATTATGGTGGCTGGGGCATGGTTGAAGGAGGGCTTCTACTGACAGAAGAGAAATCAGAACAAAGGACACATCCTTCTGAATGTACATTATGTCCCTTGTCCGGATTGTTTTAAATTTTAACTATACTTTAACAGCAGTTGAAGTAAGCACTTTCAACTATGAACTTTAAGCTACAGGTTGTTGTTAAAGTGGTTCTAAAGTCTGTCAGGGAATGCCTCAACAATTAATTATTCAGCTAAATAGAATAAACCACAGTGTTTCCAATACGAAAATAATTTATAAAAATAATTTGACTTATTTATTTGGAGTTATTTACATAACCAATGATAACTACCTAGGTGTCCTAGCTTCAGTGAAGTGTCAGATGATGGGATGTGTATATGTGATCTGATGGTGAAATCTCCCAGGTGATGCAATCTCTAGATGATGTGTTGTGTTTCCTGTCTTCTTGATTTGCTATCTTATTGAGTGGCAAACAAAACAATGAACCTGGCCCAGAAGGTGTGACCTTCTCTCTGATTGGTGGGCCAGTATAATCATCAACCCTATGTTTACTTACGTACTAGCTCACTTGGCCACCAGATGCCACCCAAGGACGATAAATGTCTATTTCAGTTTTTCAGGGAGAATTAATTACATAAAATAATCTGTTATAGGATCATTTAAAATTTTACTATAATAAGTTGGACTATGTAATTCTAGCTAAAATATATAGAATGCCTTGGAGAGTCTGGTGATTTCTAATTTATGATCATTATTCTTTTGGTGTAGCAGTATTTAAATGGGAACTTCTAAATACAGGGATAGCATGATTTCATAATTAAAGATATACATAAAATTCCCACATTATAAAGTATTATTTGGGTATGACTACATTATGAAGCACACATTTATAAGACAAGGATTACAAATGAATAAACCGTAGTAATATTAAGAAACCCTTTTTCCAGCTATGGGATATTTTGTGACGATAAAATATTTTTGTATCCGCTCCACATGTATACATCGTAACATTGTGTTACCATTTAAAGTCATATACTTATAAATAGATCTATGATAACTATAGTGACTTTGTCTGGTAAAAGAGTTCATAACACGCTAGCTTGTAAGCAGGCACAGATACGTATATACACTATATTGCCAAAAGTAATGGGACGCCAGCCTTTACATGCACATGAACTTTAATGGCATCCCAGTCTTAGCCCATAGGGTTCAATTGGCCCACACTTTGTAGCTATAACAGCTTCAATCCTTCTGGGAAGGCTGTTCACAAGGTCTAGGAGTGTGTCTATGGGAATGTATGACCATTCTTCCAGAAGCGCATTTGTGAGGTTAGGCGCACTGATGTCGGACGAGAAGACCTGGCTCGCAGTCTCCACTCTAATTCACCCCAAAGGTGTTCTATCGACTTGAGGTCAGGATTATGTGCAGGCCAGTCTAGTTACTCCACCCCAAACTCACTCATCCTTGTCTTTATGGACCTTGCTTTGTGCACTGGTGCGCAGTCATGTTGGAACAGGAAGGGGCCATCCCCAAACTGTTCCCACAAATATGGGAGCATGAAATTGTCCAAAATATCTTGGTATGCTGATGCCTTAAGAGTTCCCTTCACTGGAACAAAAGGGCCAAGCCCATCCCCTGAAAAACAACCCCACACCATAATCCCCCTCCATTTTACACTTGGCACAGTGCAGTCAGGCAAGTACCGTTCTCCTGGCAACCACCAAACCCAGACACATCCATCAGTTTGCCAGACAGAGACGTGTGATTCGTAGCTTCAGAGAACACATCGCCACTGCTCTAGAGTCTGGTGGCGGTGTGCTTTACACCACTTCATCCAACACTTGGCATTGCATTTGGTGATGTAATTCTTGAAAGCAGCTGCTCAGCCATGGAAACCCATTCCATAAACCTCTCTACGCACTGTTGTGCTAATCTGAAGGCCACACGAAGTTTGGAGATCTTTAGCTATTGACTCTGCAGACAGTTGGCGACTTCTGTGCACTGTGTGCTTCAGCATATGCTGACCTCGCTCGGTCATTCTACGTGGCCTAGCACTTCGTGGCTGAGTTGCTGTTGTTCCCAGTTGTTTCCACTTTGTTATAATACCACTAACACTTGACCTTGGAATATTTAGTAGCAAGGAAATTTTATGGATGGACTTATTGCACAGGTGGGAACCTATCACTGTACCACAAATGTTTGTAGAAGCAGTCTGCATGCCTAGGTGCTTGATTTCATACACATGTGACCATGGAGGTGATTGGAACACCTGAATCCAATGATTTGGAGGAGTGTCCCAATACTTTTGGCAGCATAGTGTATATATTACAACCGGGTCATAAGGGCTTAACCTTATGTTTGGCAATATAGAGTCCATGAAGTATCTTACTTTACCTGAATGATTTAAGCTAGGAAAATAGTACATTTTTGCAATATGTTTGAGTGGAGGTCTAGTGTCTTGTTTATTTTCCCAGCATTGAGACAATGGCAGGCCCTGCTCACATAGGCTGTTAATTGTTTGGTCCACAAGTAACATAATGCAGTGGACTTCTCCCTAGGCAAGGATTTCTTTTTCTCGTTCATCAGGTCAAATATTATATGTTGGTTTGTCAATATAGCCCACTCTCATAGTAATAAAAGATTATTAATGTTTTTACAGTACATGTAGAGGGAAAAAAAAGCTAGGTAAAAGCTGTTAGGAACATTTTAGTAGCGTTTAGGAGCATTTAGCATTTTTTTTCTGCTGGAAAAACGATCCAAAAAAATTCTACAAAGACTATTTTTTTCTGCTCCTAGACACTGAATCTCAAAAATGCGAATAGCCCAAAGTAGCGTGCATGGACACATAGGATAACACTATTTAGCTTCAAGCAGCAGAAAAAAAATGCTAATTACAGCTTCTAGGAGCTTAACCCCCTGGCGGTATTTCCGAGTGTAGCTCGGGGTTAACTTTCAGTACCAAAAGCAGTAACCCTGAGCTACACTCGGGATTACCCTGCAGCCTTGCTTTGGGATTCCTTCTTGCACTTACCTTGTCCTGCGCTTCTGCAATGTCCCCCCTGCAGCGTCCCCGGCCACCCCCTCCGGCTGATGCCAGCATCCGTCTTCTGGGTTCCGGTCCCTGCGAGCGTCGGGACGAACAGGGGGACGGAACCGGCGGGAAATTTAAAAATGTTAAAAAGTGACATTCACTAAATACACTAAAATCTGATAGTATAACATTACTGTACCAAACAATTTCACATACATATTGTCCCGAGTGCTTTGTCCTGTGCCCTGCCTGCATTTTTACCGTTCTTTCTGCCTGGAAACTGAGAAACGTCCATGGCATCCAAAAAGCGTCCCTTTAGGTCAAAAGCAGTTTTAGACCAGCTAGAGAACAGCGATAGTAAATTAGAACCACTTGCAGAATTGAGTGATAATGATTTGTAAGGAAAATTCATCATCAGACACTGAAAACGATTTTGCGACTAAGCTCAGTGATGTGCGAACCTGGAGCTATATTCCAAATTTCGGTGTTTTTGGTTTGATTATATTATTGAATTAAATTTATTATTATTGTATTATTATTTTTCATGATTATGTATTATATTATAATTTATGATTTCATGTTTCAAATTTTATCATACCCAGGATGTTTACTAGACTCTTTTTCGGACAGATTTCAGTGAGTTATTCCTAAAAATTACAGGCCTACAATAAAAAAAGATATTTCAATGCAAAAAAAGTACCGCTTTGACCACAGAAACATTGACATAATCAGAGCACTAGGGAGGTTAAAAAAATGCTAGTTCGCATGGAGCCCAAACCTCCCCAGCCTGTCCACTCTTACTTTTAGATGCCAATGCTGAGTTCAGATTCAGTGGGTCAAAAGGTAGTTAACTAGTTGCCAACCGCAGGTAGCCAAATGATGGCTGCACTGGGGGCGCGCACCCGGCGATCTCGGTGATCACTGTGTCCTATGGAAACACAGCTGATGACACGCTGATCACCGGGAAATGCAATTGCCAGTTATCGGCTGCACTTTCCTCACGCTGTCAGAGAACCGGCAGTTGTCAGAGCAGGGATCGGCACCGATCATCAGGGCACAGATTATCAGTGCCCTGGTGATCGGTGCCCAGCAGTGCCACCCACAAGTGCCCAGGAGTGCCACCCACCTATGCCCAGTAGTACCTCCCACCTGTGCCCAGCAGTGCCCACCAGTGCCACCCACCAGTGCCCATCAGTGCAGCCCAGCAATGAATCCCAGCAGTGAAGCCAGTCAGTGTCGCCTATCAGTGCCAACTATCAGTACCCATCATCCATGCTGCCTATCAGTGCCAATCAGTGCCCATCAGTGTTGCCTATCAGTGCTGCCTCATCAACGCACATCAGTGATGGAGAAAAATTACCTGTTTGGAAAATTTTATAATAGAAACAAAGAAACTTTTTTTTCAAAATTTTTGCTTTTTTTTGTTTATAGCGCAAAAAGTAAAAACACCCAGCAGCAAGTAAATACCACCAAAAGAAAGCTCTATTTGTGAGAAAAAAATTATAAAAATTTCATATGGGTACAATGTTACATGACCACGTAATTGTCATTCAAAGTGTGACAGTGCTGAAAGCTGAAAATTGACCTGTGCAGGAAGGGGGTAGAAGTGCCCGGTAGGCAAGTGGTTAAACATCAAGGTGGCTAGCATTAAAAAAAAAAAAAAAAAAAAAAACACACAACAATGGCCATCTCTCTATATGTATCTTAAAATTTAGACCAGTTACTTTTTGAGGTCATTAAAAAGATTGTTATGTCAACAGAAGCACACCACTTTGTACTCCAATCCTCTTATATTCCCATCGTGATTTCCTTTTATCCAAATGTGTTGTATGCCATACAATCTCTCTCTCTCCTGTGATCTTCCAATGTGCTGATCCAAAACTCCCAAAAAATTAACTAATATAGTGTAGTAATTCTTATTCTCAAGAATTGCAGAAGTAACTATGTGCAATAAAGTGCAACAAACAAAATGAGTGCCACTCCTCCCCTAAATACTTTTACCCTCTACGGGTGAAAAATGTGCATTTCACTTTAATCGTGAACCAAATCCACAACACGTGTAACCGTCTTTTGTGCACCACCAGTGTGTCAAGATACAACGAATGTGCTTGATCCCTTCCCCTTCAGTCATGCACCTTACCCTGCATATCATATCACACCATGAACAGATTCGCTATACTGGGCGCAAAGCGAGCGCCCATCGCTACACCCCTCTTTTGAGAATAAAAGTTGTTATACCAGAAATAATTGTGGGACAAACAAAATTCAAGAGAAACTAAATGGATTTATATGACTGAAGCTTTGGCCCCGAAGTGACTTAATGTTGATCTGGACTTAAATTGTTTCATTAGTGATTTATGATTTTTTATTTATTTCATGATTTTTTATATATTTTATTTTTATTTTATATATATATATGTTTATAAATATATATTTTAATTTATGTGGTAGTGTTTATTATTTTATTGAAATTTATATTATTATGATGTACTTCTGGATATATTTATTAGTGGAATTGTCATATGTGATCTGTACACAAGATGGTGCTGTTGTGATGTTATGGTGCGGTGTTCTAATTGTATTGCAGTTGATAGCCTTGTTTCAGATGTCTCTACAATTAGTAATGCCGTTTAGACCATTAACTCACGCCCCAGGTGTTTCTATAATTTGGCCAATTGAAAAAGAGGCGGCTCCTTAAGTGCACGCTCCTCGCATTGCTAGCCACTCCCTCGGAAGAAGTCGTATGATGAAACGCGTTAAGGCATGGCTATCCGGTGACGTCACCAGGCACGCCAATTCTCGGCTCCGGACCACGTGATCACAACAACGCCATCTTGGTTGCAGGCAGACTGGTGAGACACTGGATTGAGAGCTCTGTGCTCTTGTTTAACAAACGCTTTTTTTTATTACCATTCATTGTGAGTGCGGTTTTAAGGGGGGAATTTATTGTAATAAATTTGAAAACGTTATTTGCACTATGGTGAATGTCTTTTTTATCTACATGGTTACTGTGGAGTATTACGGATATCCATAAGCTGGAACTCAGTGGTGGAGTGCTGGTTATATACAGATATGCTGGTTTTCACCAGTATCTCGTGAGTGAGTATTCTGATGGGATGTTAAATCACTGGATGTCACATTGGTGAAGGAAGATATCATAACTTCGTTTATTGAGGATGATATTGGAGTATATATGGACTTTTGTGAATGGACTTTATGAGGGTTTATTTATTCATTCAATTAATGACATATTATTTGTGCACATGCACGGTGGTGGAATAAATAAATGTATTTATTTATTAATTAATTATTGTGGGGTAAGGGTTTGCGCTATTTGTGTTTTTTATTTATTGATTTATTTATCACAAAGTGTGGTTAATTATATCATCTTTATTAATGCACTAGTCTACTCTAATAACTATTGTCTGCATAAAATTAGATGGACATCTCCGGACATCTGTCATCTAGTGGTTAAATGATTTCATGTTTTTTAAAAAAGGGTACACCAGAATTTTAGCCATTAACTGCTAATATTGTTGGTAACCATATCCTCTCTATTACAATATAGCGTATACACGTAGAAAATATTTATTCCAAAACAATGATTAAATGAATTAAAACAATAAAATAAACTAATTTAAATTGTGCTAATGGTGCTCTTTAACCACTTCCCCGCCGCAGTATAGCAGATATACTGCTGCATGGTGGCACGGATGTGCATAATCACGTATATATACACGTGATTTTCATTTCCGTGTAGGTGGCTTGCGCCCTACTCGCACCGCCATTCGCGCCTGGGAATGTCAATCACCAGGTCCCAGCTGCTAATTTACCGCCGGCGCCCAGTGATTACCAATAATCACTGATGGGGAGGAAGTCTGTTGTTTGCAAACAGTCTTCCTCCCTGTCAGCTCGGGCACACTGCTTGGGATGGCTGTGCACAGCACAGCCATCCCAATCACTGTGCTTACAGTGAGGCACACACCGCCCACCTCTAGTAAAACACTCCCAGCACACAATTAACCCTTTGATCGCCCCTCACATTAACCCATTCCTGCCCAGTGTCATTAGTACAGTGTCAGTGCAGTCAGTTTTTTTAGCACTGATCACTGTATTGGTGTCACTGTGGATGTCAGTGACACCAAGTCAGTTCCCTCCAGTGTCAGAATGCCCACCGCAGTCTCTCTAAAAGTCGCTGATCGACACCTCTACTAGTAGCATTGGCCTAAGTAGGGTCCTCTAAAAATCGTACAAGCGGGAAATGAAGCAATTCAAATACAGTTCTATATGTAACCCCTTGGGGTGCATACTGTCTAGCTTGTATATCCAGAAGGTTTAATTTTTTTTAAATCTCCCTTGTGCGATTATTACCCCTCCAATATGCTTCAACTTTGTCAATGGCACAAAATCTCAGTATTGTGGGGTCACACCTATGTGCTTCTCTAAAATGTTTTGAAAGTCTATGTTCCTTCTTTCATTTTTTAATATTAGTGACATGTTCCCTTAATATTATTTGTAGCTTTCTTGTGGTGTGTCCCACATATTGGAGCCCACAAGGACATTCCAGAAGATAAGTAACAAAATTGGAGTGTCATGAAATGAATTTTCTAATGGTATATGTTTGTGTAACATTTGATCTGAAGATTTCAATTCTTTTATGCCTAGCATTGGTGATCCTACACATAGTACATCTGCCACATGGATAGAAACCCTTCAGATCAAACATAGTGTTCTTCAACTGTCTTGGGGGGCATTACATTCCTTACTAACTTCTGTCTCAAATTAGGAGATTTCCTATATACAAATTTCGGTCTATTAGGGACTAAAGGTCCCAAAATCTTATCCTTCTTAATGATGGACCAATACTTGCCAATAATCCATTCCAGTTCTTTATATTGGCAATTGAAGTCCAAAATGAATGCAAACTCAAATCCCCCATCTTGCTTCCTATTCAACTTTTTACTCCTTTACAATTCTTCTACATAATTCTGACTTATGTCATATCTAACCTTTTCCAGTTTAATGGGATCATAACCGTTATCGATGAATCTCTCCTTAATAATTTTAGATTGAGCTATATAGTCCTCTAACTTTGAACAGTGCCTTATGATTCTGCTGAACTGCCGTCTAGGGATGCCCTCCAGCCATGAGGGGTGACGACAACTAAACTTCGGAATATATCCGTTACGGTCCGTGGATTTAAAATGGGTTTTAGTATACAAAGTCCACTTATGACAGAAAATATGTAGATCCAAGAAATTGACCGAAAGGGTGTCGATATTTTTGGAAAACTCCAATCCATACTAGTTGCTAACTATAATAGCAAAAAAACATAGAAGAGATTCCATACTCCCCTCCCATATGACTAAAATGTCATCAAAGTACCTCCTCCATAGCCTCAATCCCTCCCACTTACGACTGAAAATTACTTTGTGTTCTCATTTAGACATGAAAACATTCGCCAAGCTGGGAGTGAACTTTGCTCCCATTGCAACGCCCTTTTTCTGAACAAAAAAATCTCCCCCATACCAAAAGCAATTCCTGTGCATGCCAAACTCCAGTAGTTGTAAAATAAATTTCTTCTGTTTCATATTTAAATCTGTGAACATTCTCAAGGCCCATTTGACTGCATTCACTCCAATATGCCTAATGCTCGTGTAAAAGGAACTTACATCAATGGTGGCCAAAACTAAATCCTCCCTTACTTTCATATTCTCCACTAAGTCGACAACATGTTGGCTGTCTTTCAAATAAGCTGGCATCTGAATAATAACTGGCTGAAGAAAATGATCGATATATTGGCCAACTCTGACATGGATGGAATCGACTCCATCAACAATGGGCCTACCTGGGGGGGTTGTGTAAACTTTTATGGATCTTGGATAAGTAATAGAATGTAGGTATCCTACAGCTGGATGGTATTAAATACTTGGCTTCTTTATTATCAACCACCCCACTTTTTTAGCTTCTTTTACCAATACATTTAACTCCTTCTTAAACTTTTTGGTTGGATTCCTGTTTAATTTCGCATAATTTGCCGAGTCTCCCAAAATCCTATTAATTTCTGTTACATGGTCCTGTCTATCTAATACCACTACTCCACCCCCTTTATCCGCTGGACGTATGATTATCTGGTTCTTCTTCTCTAAACTTTCTAATCCTACAGTAATAGTGGTGGGATCCTTGAACTTGTTGCTCTTTAATTCTCTCAATTCCGAATCTACTATTCGTTTGTATACCTCTATATTGTGGCTAGTTGTCGCTGGTGGATTAAAAGTCAAATTATTTTTTAAGCCACTGTGTATAAAATTACTCATGGACCCCATATTGTTGGCTTTGTTGTTGCGTTCTGGCAGAGAAGCAAAATACCTTTTGATATTCAATTTTCTAATTAATTTATTGAGATCAATAAAAGGAGATCACGATGGGAAAATAAGAGGATTGGAGTACGAAGTGGTGCGCTTCTGTTGGCATAACAAAGACTTTTTTACCTAGGGTGTATTGGACTGAGAGCTGCACTTTCGCTTGTGTAATTAATATTTTTGTGGTGCTTTTTACTATAATAATATTAAAAAAGATTTGTCCCTTGTATATCATATATTCTGGTACAAAAAAGGAATTCTTAGCAACCAGTTCAGGAAGAATGTGTTGAGTTTAATGGCTTGATACAAGCATTTAGCGGCAGGTTAGCGGTTTATCACACTGTGCTGCTTCAAAACAAATGCAGATTGCAGTACCTGGATAAGCACTTAAAGCCTCACTCCACTTTATTTGTACTGCTCCCAGAGGCTATGTTCCCATCCGCCAGGGACAATGCTGATAACAGAGCGCAACATGGTGCTAAAAACACATACGCTGAATGCACTTCTGTATCTAGCTCATGAGTACAAGCCCTTAATGGCACTAAATGCCAATGCGTGCAAGTCCCTGTGTGTACCGGCATAAGGCTGATTTAACACCCAAAGGTTGTGTTCCAAGTGCACGTGTGTGAGAAAGATAGAAGCTGTTTAATAGAATTTTGGAGCATCTCTTTTGTTCCAAAAAGGAACGATGCTTTAGTTTGGGTGAGTGAGTAAATGTGTGTGTAATAGAATGAATCCTCTCAATATGAGCTCAGTGGCAACGTCTCCCCTTTTGGATGAGAGGGGGTCTGAGAATTCCTGTGCATTACTTGCACATTTCCTGTTGATCCCATTTCACGGTTTAGTCAGTGTTACGAAGCCTGCGCTTCTTTCTCTCTCCCCAAAGTGCCCTTATCGGTAATGCAACAATAGCTAATTCAATTAGCTGGTCTGAACCACAGCCAGCTCCAGCTAAATTTGGTTTACTAGCTGCTTAATGTTACATTACAGAATTGCTAATCATACTTATCTGCAGACAATTGGAAAGCACGTCTCACCCAGGATAATTCAAGGGTATTCAGTGAAGGAATCTCCTCTCAACAGACCTATATTTTCACTCATGCAGCCGTTCCAAAAATTCCTTGATCCAATTACTAATTGGCCTTGCTTTCAGACAGCTTGTCCTTAAAATTAGATGAATCACTCATTTAAAAAAAAAAAAAAAAACATCCCGTTGGTCATTTTATTTTGCATGGACATTGTTATGTTTCATAAACGATTACTTATGACATTGGGCCCTCTCAGTATCCACCTACAGCTATACACTAGGGCTGATTTACCAAAGGCAAATAGATTTACCTTTGCAAGGGCATTTTCCCCACAACTCAGTGATTGATGAGCAGCTTAATGGACGTCCATCATCCAATCATGTGCAAGCAAAAATGCAAAAAAAAAACTCAGTGATTGATGAGCAGCTTAATGGACGTCCATCATCCAATCATGTGCAAGCAAAAATGATTTTTTTTTTTCCTGAATGTGATTGGTTATTCTTTAGAAAGTGAAATTTAACCACATTCACTAAGCTCTCTGGTAAATTCCCTTGCAAACTGAACAGCCTATATGCCTTTAGTAAATCAACCCCGCTATGTCTTTAAAGTGACCCTGTGGAAACTTGAAGTGCTGCATTATGTACATTTTGACCAGCTGTTGTAGCCAAGAGTTTGTTCCCACCCCTTTATATGGCTTTATATCAGGCTGTTTTATTGGATGACATTTTGTTTGCTAAATTACTGTGCATCATAAACAATTCCCATAAAATACTATTTAAATTTTTTTTTGTTGCATTTCACTTCAATGGATCTCCTTCAGCCTCTTCTGGTCTACATGCATGCTCTCTCTCCAGTGTAGGCTACACATCATAAAACCGTGAATAACATTTGGTGTGATTTACCAAATGATCTGAAATTTCCATCTATGAAACTTCTAGGACATGTTTGGGATGTTGAGAACTTGGACTGTGCAAATTTCAAGTTCAATTGATTGAGATTTAGGCACATTAAGCTCATTTTACATTAAGCGGTTTACATTAAATGTTTTAGCACTGTAAAATATAGCTGAATTTGAATAACTTTTGGTGTGATTTACCAAATGATCTGAAAATTTCAGAATAGGTAGCCATAGAGTCTTCTATTATGTGAAGTTTGGGGGAAAATGGTAAACATCTAAGCTCTTTTTTTGTACGTTAAGCCACATTAAGCTCCCCATAAACAAGCTTAATGTCCCCCATTTTCTTTGTGGCTGGACAAAATATATGAAACCTCTAGGACATGTTGGGGATGTTGAGAACTTGGGCTGTGCAAAGTTTCAAGTCAATTGATTGAGATTTAGGCAGTTTATTTCACTGTAAGCTACATTAAGCCATTTTCACATTAAATGTTTTAGTCTGTCCCTGAAAGACCCCATATTTCTTGGTTTAGGTTTCCTTTAATACAGAGCTGGGATACACACTGTGCATTAATAGTTACTAGGGTTCCTATAAAATACTGTATTAGACTTTCACACTACCAGTCTACCTTCACTCTCTTCAGTATCAGGTGCACATCATTGCCCTAGACCAGTTTATGGATCATGAAAACATTGAACTATGCCTGCACTATGTATGTCAGTACAGCCACATGTGGTCTCAACAAGGGTTACTTGCGACAGGGCAGGAGCACAATTAGTACAGAACTGTCTCCCCGTAACAAAGTGCCTGCACAAGGACCTTCAGGGTAGGATCCCCCCAAATATTATTTTAATGAAAACTGCAGATTTAAAAAAGTATGAAAACAACTTTTGAAATTACATTAATGTGATAAAGTTTATTTAGTGATTGGATTTAGATCTACTTTAAAGTGTTACTAAACCCACAACAGTAAAATCAGTCTGTAAATGCAGTAAAGCATGCTTGTTATACTCACAAAAAGGCCGCTTGATCCTGTCTTCTCTGATCCTCCCCTTCTTCTGTCCCCAATCCAGCTGCTGACAGTACAGAGCTCTAGAAGTCACTCTTCATATGCTCAGTTTAGTGTTTATGGCTAGAGAGTTTTTTTCTTTTCTTTGAGAGGGTGCATGTGATCAGCACAGGGCCAATCAGCATTGCCCACACAGAGGGTCAGGGGTAGGGGCGGACTGAAAACTCATGGGGCCCCCGGGCAATAGGGGATCATGGGGCCCCTGTGTCCTAGCCCACACCCAAAAAAGCCTATCAAAAGCCAATGAAAGGTACCAGGGGCATCTCATGGGACCACCTACTGACCCCAGGCCTTCCGGCAGTGCCCAAGTGCTCGAATGGTCAGTCCGCCCCTGGTCAGGGGTTATGCACCCTCATAGGACAGTCAGAGCAGAATGAAATATCTTCCTACAAGCTTTAACCAATGCTCAGTTGGACACAATACTGCTGATGAAAAAAATGTATTTAGCAGCTTATATTTACTAAAATACTTGCATTTCCATGTTGTATGTACTGTAGGAGACCAGATATGGTGAATGCAGGGTCTTGGGTTTAGTAACACTTTAATTCAATTTTTTTTTATGTAGCTTTCATATTTTATATGTACCCAATTACCATCACTGTACAACATGCAGATTGGCAGATTCTCCATATTATTAATAGTAAAAAGGTCCTGTCCGAGCATGTAGGCCGTTTACAAAATAATCTGAAGTGAGTGACTGGGGACAAAGGGATGGCAACTTTATTAAATACCTTCTTCAGCTCTGTGTATACAAAGGAGCATGGGGGAGCTCTTGTCCATAATGGGCATGGTATTGACACAGCTCCAGATGATCCACATTGGCTCACAATTGATATGATCCAAAAATATTTAGACAGAATAAAGGTGAATAAAGCACCTGGACCAGATAGCATACACCCACGGGTCCTTAAAGAATTGAGCTCTGTCATTTCAAAGCCATTGTTTCTAATTTATAGCGTCTCTTTAATGACTGGCATAATACTAATGTTGTGCCAGTATTTAAAAAGGGATCAAAATCTTTACCAAGTAATTATAGACCTGTTAGTTTAACTTCTATAGTTGGGAAGATACTGGAGAGTTTAACCTCTTCCATACCGGGCACTTTTACCCCCTTCCTGCCCAGGCCAGTTTTCAGGTTTCAGAGCTCTCACACTTTGAATAACAATTGCACGATCATACAACATTGTACCCAAACTAAAATTTTATCATTTTCTTAACACAACTAGAGCTTTCTTTTGGTGGTATTTAATCACCGCTGGGGTTATTTTTTGCTAAGTTAACAAAAAAAGACCAAAAATTTTGAATTTAGGCCAAAATGTATTCTACTACTTGTCTTTGGTGAAAATAACCCACATTAGTATTTATTATTTAATCTGTAGGAAAGTTATAGAGTTCACAAACTATGGTATAGATCTGAATATTGATCAATCCTGAAGTATAACAGCTGTCTTGGAAATTCGCTTTAACGAATTTCTCCTTACCGTGAGTACTCGCAGTTGGATGCGCAGAAATCCCCCATAAAGCTGTGCGAATCTTGCTTACCACGACTGCAGCTAAACTACACGATTCCTGCCCATCCAACTGGGTTAGCTTCTGTTGAAATGTGGGGGATGGAGCTCCGTTACCCTAGAATGATCACACGACACCCTCAGGTTGATGGTTAAATTAACATAGAGGCCGGCTTCAGACTCAGCCCTCTGCTTTATTACAAGCACACACATGCCCCCCACATGAATAAAGTCAATCCCCTCCCACCGAACAATGCAATGGGGAGTGCCTATACACAGGATGTACATTCCGATTGGAGCATAGTCTTTCCTATTATCTATCACTGGTCCTCCCCCATGAGCCCTCTGAGGTCAGCAGACTTCCTCCCCTTCCCCCCCATTAGCCCTCTATGGAGGGCATATTTCCTGTCCTACTAGCTCCTATTGGTATGTAAATTCCTTGTACAAGCATTCCCTAGGCTAAACACCAGTCTGTACTTGGATGGGCCCGATATGATCTTTATTAAAACACATCCATCCAGTTACAGTTCAGGTTGGTAATGGGTTGTAAGATATGCATAAGCCTACACGCGGAGTTCGTACCGCTTGGCGCCTAGCGTTATGAAGTCCATGTGGTACTATGCTGCTGATATGTGGATACAGGCCCGCGGCCCACCTCCGGCGGCATTTGCATCGAATGCCGTGGTGGTATACACGCCGGTCTACAAGCGCAGATCTGCCATCTCATCCATTACCGAGCTGAGTACTGTATTACATACATTGTACATGCGCATGGCCCAATTGCAGCCTTCAGAGCTTTAATTAAGCCACACGAGAGACATATTAATAACACTCATATATGACACATTTAAAGTTCAACCAACAATACAAAATTTCCATGACATTCCCTCCTGTTTTATCATATTCTCCTCGTGTCCCTTCTTGATCTTCTTCAGCTTGATGGATGTAGTCTCAAAACCTCAAAGAGTTGGTCTTAGACCAGAGTTCCTGTAGTTGTCCCTGAGAATAAAGCTCCACGGGGTACCTGAAACAACAAGACCCGACGCAAACTCGACGCAAACAGGCTTGAATGAAGCGATGATCCTCAAGAGCATGGAACCTTCACTACAGGAAGGCTCTTGCAAAAACCACAAACATTCATACTTGTGGTATGAATAAGGCTTGTGATCCCACGGTGGTCTGGGGAGATCCAGCAACAGATTCTCAAATTGCCCCTGCAGGCGGGGCCACACAAGGCTGGTCTCAACCCAGACAGTTTTCCAGACACAAACCATGATGAGGCTTGAAGCTTGCTTGGAGGTCTTGGAGAAGGTGGTCTTCAGGGAGATAAATTAGAGGGAAGCCAGGACGTAATCTGCAGAGAAGGTGGTTGGTTGGTGAGGTCTTCCTCCGAGCAGTGGTTGGAGTGGGATCCCAGGAGCGGGCATGGAGATGTGGTCGTCTGCCCGAGCTTGGTTTACACGGTCGATGAGGCAACAGGAACATCTCACCGCGGCATATAAAAGGCAGATGAAAAAGAGAAGCATCAGGATATACACTCCCACTTCCTTCAACCAAGATCCGATGGAGAACAAGAAATCTCCCAATCCTCCCAAACCCTTGAACGGATTCCAACCCTCACTAGCTATAGCTCTAGCTTTTCCCTGTAGTTCACTAACTTTGTCCATATGGGTCTGGACCTTGTCATCCCTCACAGGTGGTAGTCCCAACAAACTTGTTACCTGTGCCAAAGCTGATGTTAAAGCACACCTGAGTGCTGTCTAGCTGTCCAGTTACCCATAATGGACTGACAAGGGCCATACAGGAGCTAGAGCTAATGTTGGTACTGAAACTGGTGTTACCTGCTAAAAATGTGTCATTAAGTTCTACAGACAAATGTCTACGTGGGGGCTGACCAGGGGTCCCTTGCTTTTTCATGCCGACGCGGATGTCATATAGGGCATGAACAGCGGCCATTGCGGACATGTGATGACTGGGTGGGGGCTTAGAGCGTACCCAACAGTTGGTTTTGTTGGTGGCTCTGGCTAAACGCAGATGCATTTTAAATAAAAGGTTGGGGTATCTGCCGTCTTTTCCTCTGTTCACACACATGTAAGACATACAAACAAATAGAAAAAGGAAAATGACACCCCTCATTCTCTGGTGTAGCTGAAAAGCTTCTTGCAGTGGCTTGCGTGCACCCAGTTGTCTCGTCCCTCGAGCTTGAGTGAGGTAGGTGTCGTCAGCTGGACTTGGTATGGTCCGGTGAACCGTGGCTCGATTTCGGTTCTTTGATGTTTCTTAAGGACGACCCAATCACCTGGCTCAATAGAAAGAACACCTGTTATTGCATTTGGATCCGGGAGCGATTTACGATACGGTGTATCTTCTGCAGCTCCCGTTGCACAGATTGCACGTAACCTGTAAGCTGTGAATGCAAAGATGACAACTGTTGAGGAAAGTACAACCCTGTTTTGGGAGGTCCCCCAAACAACACCTCGTAGGGTGACAGCCAAGGGGCATTCCGGATGGAATAGAGGGCAATGGGGAGACACTCAGGCCAAGGTTTTTGGGTATCGGCCATGATTTGGAGATCCTGTTTTTAAGGATTCCGTTGAGACGTTCAACCTTACCGCTACTCTCGGGGTGATACGGGGTGTGTAGCCCATGGTTGATGTGAAGGGCTTTACATACCTCTGTAAAGATCTGCTCAGTGAAGTGTGACCCCCCCTATCGGACTCGATGGTTTCAGGTAGACCCCAGCGGCACACAACCTCAGACAGGATTTTCTTCGCCGTGGTACTAGCGTTGGCACACGTAACGGGCCACACAACTCACATGCCCTGGCCAGTGCCCACAGCTCAGCTTCCTGAGCTGACATATGTGCATTCAAAGAGCAACCAGTGTGTGGCTTACCGTCTTGGGTGTAGTACCTGGACCCATCGACAAAAAGATTTTTCGCTTCCGGTAGTGGCGCTTCCTTCACCGGGCTGATCGCCGCTGACTCCAGTTCCACCAAAGAAATGCAGCCGTGTCCTTTGGAAGAGAGGTTAGTAGTGGACAAAGAAGACATGTTAGCAGAAGAGGTGTTAGTATTGTTAGTCGTGTTGTAAAATTCAGCACTGTCATTGCTGTCTTCCCCCCCCTTCTCATCTTCCAACACAGGAAGAAGAGAAGCTGGGTTAAGAATAGTGCATCGTTTGATAGTGAGGTTAGTAGGGGTTAGGAGGGCTTTCCCCTGAGAGGGGTACCTTGCCTTGGATGTCCTGTTTTCGCAAGACCATTCTTGCTGCACTGGTGTCGGTGAGGCAAGGGAGGGGATATTTTAATTCCTCTAGAAAAAGATGGATCTGGGCCGACACCGATTTGTCAACTTCCTATGAGAATTCATAGGAGTTACTTACCATGTGGTCACAGGGGCGGAGGACTCATCAGGAATGAACTGCCACCGACCTTTAGGTAATTGGGGACAGCTCCTCCTCATGTGCCCCGTTTGGTGGCACTGGAAGCACCTGGGTGGGGGCCTATCTTTCCTGTGACCCAGATCCCTTGGTTTTTCGTGTGGGGTCTGGGACATAAGAACTTTGGCCTTGTCCTGTTTTCTTCTATCCATTTCCCTCTCTATTGCCGCAAGAGTGGAAAGGATAGCAGGGATAGACATCTCATTATATTCGGGTCGGGCCAGAACCAGCCTTTCCCGAATTTTAGTATCGATGCCTTCCAAAAATTTGGCCCGCAAGAGAATGTGCGTCGCGGTCACCTTTACCCCTTCAGTTGGAGCATCAGGTCCAACTTCCAGATCCGCATCCAGTGCCGTCTGCTTGAGACGGCGCCAGAAGCAGGCACTTTCCTCATTAGGACCCTGGGTGAGCTTCATCATGTCCGTAGTAGAGGTAGCACCATACATTTCTGGAAGCTTTGCCTTTAGCTGTGTACAGAACTCTTTGCCCCCTGAAGTCATCTCCTCATGAGTGGTTATAGAGCACCCTGCAATCACTGTACTGGCCACTTCCATGCCCACCTTTGTCCGCAGGATCTGCGCACAATCTGACCCGCTCATACCATAGCTGAACTGGTTTTGTCCAAACATTCTAGCAAATCCTCTCGGATTGACTCGATAGTCCGGGAGCTCAGCCAGAATAGTGCGGATCTCTGCCGGGGTGAAGGGGACATGCCAAACTACCCGTTCCCCTAAAGTCCGTTCCCCCTGTGCATTGGGAGGACCTTCAAATTGCTGCACCCTGACTGGATAGGCCTCGGTCCGGGAAGAGTGCAAGGGCTGGCCCAGCTTCATTGGTGGGCTTAGATTAACCACCTCTCTTACTGCATCTTCAGGTTTGAGGTCCCTCAGATCAGGGTATAGCTGGGGGGCAGGGGTCTGATCAGTGGTTCGTAGTGCTTTGATGCAATCTGCCCTGTTTCTTAACCGGGTGTCTATTCCCCTTGATTCACAGATAGTCTGCAAATCGGTTGTTGAGAAGGCTTCATAGTTGGAAACAGAAGGAGCTGGGGTGAAGCAGGGAGAAGGGAGAGGTAGAGGTAGAGGCCGAGGCATAGATACAGAAGACACGAAAGGTACGTCAAGAGTGACATCACTAACAGAAGAGACAGGTGCAGTTATACTTATCTCAGCCACTGTTGGTTGTTCGGGAACCCCAGCAGACCCTGATCCTGCCTGCCTTAGTAGAGTCAGCCCTGAAAGAGCTTCCTCCACCTCTGACACCGGATCCTCCTGTTTTATTCCCTCTGGAGGCCAGGTATACATCACCTGGTTCTTCCGGACAGACACCAGTTTATGTATGCCCTGCTTCCCTAATCGGATTGACCTGTGAAGCCATAGCTGTGCGATCTCTAGTTCTGACGCCTGCATCCGTGGTCCAAATTCAGAGATGAATTTTTCCCACCTCCATGCGTCAAATGTACCTTCCCGGGGAATTTCCCATCTGGTACCCTTCGACCATTTATTCCACCTTTTGAGGGGTTCTGTAGACTTCCCCCCCAAACTCACCTTCATCAGTTGTGCAGCTGTCCTTACCCTGAAGAGGGCTGGTTCCCCCTCTCTCTTCATGGACTGACTACTGCCATCGTGACTAGTCACTGGTATATATCCCGCGTCCGGGTACCTGTTTACCCCCTGGAGCACTCGGTGGGATCCTACCGAGAGGCCTGATACCACCACTTTCCCAGCACAGCGTAATTTATGTGATACTTATCGATCACCCAAAGCGCATCAAGTGGCGGTCAGACTGAGAGCACACCTCCCACTCCCACAGCGCAATTTATGTGATCCTGACCACCCGAAGTGTTTGTGGTAACCAGGCTAAGCGTTACACTTCCCTGGACCGCCCACTCGCACAGCGCAATTTATGTGGTTCTCATCACCCACTGTGTTTGGCAGGCCACACCGCACAATGATGAAAGTGGCTTTTCTCATCCTGCACACAGTAGCTAACACAAGTCAAACCAAAAGGAGGGGTTCTTGGATGTTACTTAGGGGTCACTGGTTGCCCGGAAACCTGCTAACTGACCTTTAGGAAAATTGTGTAAAGAAAAAACTTTCCTAATACACACAGAAAAACCCTTTTCAACTAGAAAAATCATTAAAAAAAAGACAAAGTGGAGCCTTATGGAAAACACGGGATGTTTCGCAGTAAAACAATTACACAGAGGTAAACCGTAAAACTGCGCCAAAAATAACCCGTTGCTGACGCGACAATCACTCCTACCAGCACTGCTAAACGATCTGCGCTACACACGCGATCTTCACTGCAACCACCTAAAACCGTTTACACAAAAAGTCTGCTGGACGCGAAACACACAACGCAGCAGCTTTAAAACAAACCCGCTTTACAATAAGGAACTACTTTTAACAAGAAAAACACAAGAAAAACATAATCACTATACAAGAAATCTATGTGCAAAAACCCAGACTTCACTGCGCTCACTAAATGTGGAACATTTGAGGGAAAAACTCGCTTAACACACTTTAAATTGGCTGGCAATACGCAAATTTAAAGCTAAAAGCAAACAAATTAAACTGTAAAAAATTTGGATTAAAAACACAAAATGGGTCAAATGCATATAGGAAACTTCATGCACATTGCATAGAGATCATTGAAACTCAAAGCAAAACTTGGAAAAAGGAATGGTGGAGAAGCCACATGGCATTCACAACTGGTTGCCAAACAAAGCAGCACATGTGGTTAGTCAAGAAAATGGCCCCCACAGGGAAGCACATGGCAGCAGACACTAAAGTGGCCCCCCACAGGGAAGCACATGGTAGAAACTAGCCTCAAAATTGCCTCTAACCTCTTACATAAAACAGACTTTTGGACAGAACATACACTGGACAATTGCACAACAATATGAAGTACACATACAACACAATTTGGCACAATCACAGAACAGACATAAAACACCAAAATATCACACTAACATGCACATGTAACAGAAAGGACCCCCTGCTGCATGCTTGCTGGGAGCAGTAGTACTGACAAAACACTGCACAGACTACATACACACAAAGATCTTACAACAGTTAACAATTAATCTAAACCTTTCAGCACTGTAATAATTACCTCACGTGGAGGGGGGGTAGAGCAATTACCACAGTACCTACAACCCGCAAATACTTACCTAACACTATGCAACAACTTTTACCCACTAAAACATATACCCGTTTAATTTTTGGTTGGAAGATTTTTTAAACTTGACCAAATCCAGCCAACCAAACCCACCCCTCTGCTGCTCTCCGCAGAGACAAACCCTTGTCTTTCACCCACAAATCAAGATTTTAGGATAAAGGTCCTTGCTAAGCGGTAATTCTTGTTAGCTAACAGAGAGCGAAATCAGCCACACAAACGTGCAAAAAGCGATCCTCTTAATGGCAGAGAGACCTGAAATGTGCCGGCATACTTTTTGCTAGTTCATGATGGCTCATTCCCCCCTCGTACTCGGTTAGCTATCCCAGAATACGCGTTAGTATCCACCAGGTTCGCCAAACTGTCTTGGAAATTCGCTTTAACGAATTTCTCCTTACCGTGAGTACTCGCAGTTGGATGCGCAGAAATCCCCCATAAAGCTGTGCGAATCTTGCTTACCACGACTGCAGCTAAACTACACGATTCCTGCCCATCCAACTGGGTTAGCTTCTGTTGAAATGTGGGGGGTGGAGCTCCGTTATTCTAGAATGATCACACGACACCCTCAGGTTGATGGTTAAATTAACATAGAGGCCGGCTTCAGACTCAGCCCTCGGTTTTATTACAAGCACACACATGCCCCCCACATGAATAAAGTCAATCCCCTCCCACCGAACAATGCAATGGGGAGTGCCTATACACAGGATGTACATTCCGATTGGAGCATAGTCTTTCCTATTATCTATCACTGGTCCTCCCCCATGAGCCCTCTGAGGTCAGCAGACTTCCTCCCCTTCCCCCCATTAGCCCTCTATGGAGGGCATATTTCCTGTCCTACTAGCTCCTATTGGTATGTAAATTCCTTGTACAAGCATTCCCTAGGCTAAACACCAGTCTGTACCTGGATGGGCCCGATACGATCTTTATTAAAACACATCCATCCAGTTACAGTTCAGGTTGGTAATGGGTTGTAAGATATGCATAAGCCTACAGGCGGAGTTCGTACCGCTTGGCGCCTAGCGTTATGAAGTCCATGTGGTACTATGCTGCTGATATGTGGATACAGGCCCGCGGCCCACCTCCGGCGGCATTTGCATCGAATGCCGTGGTGGTATACACGCCGGTCTATAAGCGCAGATCTGCCATCTCATCCATTACCGAGCTGAGTACTGTAATACATACATTGTACATGCGCATGGCCCAATTGCAGCCTTCAGAGCTTTAATTAAGCCACACGAGAGACATATGAATAACACTCATATATGACACATTTAAAGTTCAACCAACAATACAAAATTTCCATGACACAGCCAAGGCTCAAAGAAGCAATCCGGATCATCCTCCAGCAACCATACCAGTGACTCTACTTTGATCTGCACTAAATGGCAGAGAAAAGTCATCCCTGCTTTCAGGGGTACTGGACAGAGCCAATTCAGCACAAGCCTGGATCAATGGCTGCACCTCAGAAAACACCGTGCCCTGATCAACTAAAGAATGAGCAACCTGCATGCACTCTAGCAGCTGATCCCTGGCATACTCCTTCAGTATCTGATAGCAGTATTCCCTGTCTTCTATTGCTAGCAGAGACAAGTACACAACCTCCTCAGGATGCATCCTTCACAAACAACAAGCCAAGATGGCTTCCCTGTGCAGCCACTTCTGGTCAGGACTGGCCTTGGTGTTATGTCAGAAACCAGATATGACCAGAAATGTGTGGACTGACACAGGGAATCGCAGGCTTCAGGTGTGATGTAAAATATAATTTAATGTGAGCTACCACAGTGTATAACAACATACAGTGCAAACAAACCCAAACAATCAAAACCCTTCACCCAATATATGTATGTACAGCAATCCAGCATAGGGGAAGACAGGACAGGTAGCAGGGGCTCAAGTGAACAATACACAAAGGCACTGATTGCAGGCCTGGTTACTGCTTAAATACACCTCCTGCAATCAGCCTCAGGTGATGGCTTGATTGCAGGAGGTAAGATCCTGGCTGCTGAAAATCACCCGCTGGCAAGAACTGGTACTGCAGCCCATCAGCACCACCAGTGGTGAGTCGTTTCCTAACAGCACCACTTCACCTAGAAAACTGTTGCAAGTACAAATGTTTAGGCATTATCATGTTTATTTATTTTGTTTGTATTAGTATGTCAAAATAGTGGAGAAACAAAAATCCCAATCTGACACATTCCACACAAAACTCCAAAGATGAAGTGGACAAAATTATTGGCACCTTCTCAAAATTGTAAGAAATAATTCCAAGTTTGTGATGATCCTGTAATTTGTAATTGTAATTAAACTCACCTGTATCTATCAACAGATCTTAATGTTCCTGTGTCCACTGTGTGCAACATTGTAAATAAGTTTACAGCCCATGGCACTGTAGCTAATCTCCCTGGGTGTGGATGAAAGAGAAAAATGTATCAAAGATTGCAACAAAGGATTGTCCAAATGGTGGATAAAGAACATCGATCAACTTCCAGACAAATTCAAGCTTACCTTCAGGCACAGGGTACAACTGTGTCAGCTCGCACTATACATCAACGTCTGAATGAAAAGGGACGCTATGGTAGGAGACCCAGGAGGACTCCACTGCTGACACAGAAACATAAAAAAGCCAGATTGGAGTTTGCCAAAACTTACCTGAGGAAGACCAAATCCTTTTTGAAGAATGTGCCGTGGACAGGCAAAACAAAAATTACAGCTTTTTGGTAAAGCTTTTTTCTACTGTTTTCAGAAAAAGAAATGAGGCCTTTTAAAGACAAGAATATAGTCCCTACAGTCAAACATGGTGATGGAGGTTCACTGATGTTTTAGGGTTGCTTTGCTGCTTCAGGCTCTGGATGTCTTAACTGTGTGCATGGCATTATGAAATCTGAAGAATACAAAAGAAATCTGGGGTGCAATGTAGAGCCCAGTGTCAGAAAGTTGGGTCTCCGTCAGAGGCCATGGCAAGACAAAGTGCTGGAGAGTACTGAAATGGTCCAGATCCGGAGTCTAGATCTAAATCCCATAGAGCACCTGTAGAAAAATCTCAAAACAGCAATTGGGAAAGGGAAACCTTCCAATCTTAGAGACCTGGAGCAGTTGGCGAAAGAAGAGTGGTCCAAAATTCCACTAGAAAGGTGTAAGAAACTCATTGATGGATACAGGAAGCAATTGATGTCAGTTATTATTGAGGGCGCCAATAATTTTGTCCAGTCCATTTTTGGAGTTTTGTGTGGGATATATCAGATTTGGCTTTTTGTTTCTCCATTTTTTGTGTCATATCAATACAAACAAAAGAAAAAAACATGAGAATGCCTAAACATTTACAATTGCAACAATTTTCTGGGCGAAGTGGTGCATTATCTGACAGAAATGCAGGGGTGCCAATATTTGTGGTCATGGCTGTATATCTGTATGATCCCGACAAGCTGCTTAAAGGTAACAAAAAAAACTCATGAATCATATCTAACAAACTGCACAAGTCCTGAAATTACATCAATTATTCAAGAATTCATAGTCAAAACATATAAAGCACAGGACTTGAAATAATAAAAATATAAAAGAACTTAAAACCATGGCCTACATGGGAGTGTAATATACAGGTAAGAATGAATAGCTGATAAAAAGCACAAATGAGCTTTTTCCTTTTTTTTTTTAGAAACAATCTGCAGAGTGAAATCCTGTAAAAAGAACCCCCTGAGAGAATATAAATGTTGTCTCAAAGGAATATATACCGGTACTGGTTTAGTACTGTTTTAAAGGTATATAGGCTGTTTTAAAACTATAGTAATTGTCCCAAAGGAACTATACGATCCATTACAAGACAAAGATAACCAAAAATAATACACACGTTACAAAGCTGCGTGTCAAGGCACAATAATATTATCTAAATTAAAGTGTTCATCAAAAACACTGATCCAGATAATGCACACCAGTGTACCACACATCTTATATGCAACTTCTACTTCCATTTCAGCAAAATGGAGGAGTCAAGCCACACTGGTATGTTGTGGACTAGAAGTAGTAGACATATAGAGAGGTGGAGAGCCTAGAGCTGTGGATGATTTTTACTCATTGCATTATGCTTCGAAAGACTCATTGCGATTGATTTCTTTGTTGGCATCGCATGTTGTGAACAGCTAAATCACAACTGATTTTCAGCAACATGATCAAGCGAATACTCCCCCACAATTGGACAATGCTACAATTTATCGCATAGCAGAAAATATTCGCAAGTAATTTCCACTCTTCTCCACCTTGGACTCAACAACTACTCATTTAGGAGACTTGAGTGAGATTTTCATTTAAATACATATCTCATCCAGGGGCTGACTGACCATTTGGAAACTTGGGCACTGCCCGAGGGCCCAGGGTCAGTAGGGGGCCCCATGAGATGCCCCTGGTACCTTTTTCAAAGGGTCTCTTGAGTTTGGGCAAGGACACAGGGGCCCCATAATCCCCAATTGCCCGGAGGCCCCATGAGTTGTCAGTCCGCCCCTGATCTCATCTTTCATCTTAACAGTCACACAATCTCCTACAGAAGCATAATAGAGTGATTTTTGCCATAGAGTGTTTTAGTCTATGACATTAAAAAATTGGTTGTGTAGTCTAAGGCTTATTGTGGGTTTATGCCATTGATGGAAGAATCTGCCTTGCCTTGAATATGGCAACAAAAGACCCTTCTGAGCAAGTATTAATGGAGGACATCCACGGTCATGTAGAAGCATTAGCTTCTAGCAGGACACACAGTACAATGAAGTTGCCAATGGTCTCCACACTGTAGCCCTTTGCTAGCTGTTGTCCAGCCCATGGGGCACCATTGCTCCCACTGATTTGAGGCACTATCCCTAACAATGACACCAACGATATGGCACTATTCCTCCCACAAGTATCAATGATGGGGTACTATTCCTCCCACTGATACCAATTATGGAGCACTATTTCATCCACTGACACCAATGATGGGGCACTATTCCATCCACTGACACCATTGATGGGGCACTATTCCATCCACTGACACCATTGATGGGGCACTATTCCTCCCACAAGTATCAATGAAGGGTTATTATTACTCCCACTGATACCAATTATGGAGCAGGATTTCATCCACTGACACCAATGATGGGGCACTATTCCATCCACTGACACCATTGAAGGGGTACTATTCCATCCACTGACATCAATGATAGGGCTCTATTCCATCCACTGACACCAATGATAGGGCACTATTCCATCCACTGACACGAATGATGAGACACTATTCCATTCACTGACACCAACGATGGGGCACTTTTTTATCCATGGACACCAACGATGAGGCATTATTCCATCCACTGACACCAATGATGGCCCACCGATACCAGTTGGGGCAGTACTCCATCCACTGACACCAATTTTGGGGCAGTACTCCATCCACTGACTCCAATGTTGGGGCAGTTGTCCATCCACTGACACCAATGTTGGGGCAGTAGTCCATCCACTGACACCAATGTTGGGGCAGTAGTCCATCCACTGACACCAGTGATGGGACATTATTCCATCTACTGAAACCAGAGATGGGGCACTATTCCTAATCCTACTGACCACAGGCACTATGCAACTGAACACTATATGCCTGAGGCACTGTATGCTATCACTGATGCTGGGCCTGGGAAATTTTCTACTTCCACTGGCCACAATCCATCCCCCCTAAGGTCTAAAGGACAGTAAGCTGGCCCTTTGTTTTGAAAGTTGGAAACCCCTGCTCTAAGCCATGAGCATAAAAAGATATGTTGCAAAAATTGCTTAAAAGGTATAGGTTTTATTCATGCCCAGGGTTTCTGGGGTCCCACAATGAAAAAATACAGCATGTCACCCTTTGTAATACACTGCCTCTAATATTGGCTTATATCACGTTAGCAACTTGCCATTAGAAAGCAATTCTAACGTGACCATTATGGTTTTCCAAAAATGTAACACCACTGAGGATAGGTTAGCTGTTTATCCCACTGGACAGCCACTTCATCCAAGCTGGTTAACAGATTAGAATAATCCTTTTGCTTTCATAGTACTTGGCCTATATCTAACATCTAACTTAAAGAAATAAAATGGCATAAACAACATATCATTTGCTTTTAGAGCATTTCCACAGCCCAGTCTCAGACTATGATGCTCAGAATGCTCTGTTCCCCAGCCATGCATTGGGATGCACCAAATGTTAAATATAGTGTGCATACTCTGCTGCGAGCATATTGGGGATGCCATGATAACATATTATTCTCCCACTGGAGGCTAAGTCTGCGTTAACAGTATATAAGCAGATTCATGGAATTACACAGTCAGAATGATGCACTTAAGCGTTAGCCCTCATGCACACTTGCTGTTTTTACAGTGGCTGTTTTTGGCATTTGACTTTTTTCTACAGTCAAACTCGCCAGCATGTTATCCTATGTGTCCATGCACACAGGCTGTAATCAAAGTTTTTTGGCTGGAAAAAAAGCTCCAAAACTAGTGGGTTTCTAGAGGAGTTTTTCAGCTGTAAAAACGCTCTAACACCGAAAAACACGGTAAAACGCTGAAAACCAGCGTTTTTGGATTTTTGAAAAAAAAAAACCCCAACTAAAAACGCAAACGCAAAAATGCTAATACAAAAACGCTCTAAAAAGCTGAAAACTCACATTTTTAAAGTGACTTTATACAGCTAACGTTACCAGCATTATCAAACCGTCAAAAAATGTGCATGAGGGCTAAGGACTCATTCACACTAGATACAGTGTTAAAAATATTGCAATATTTTCCACATGAACATTAGAAGATGCTTAGAAAACTTCCAAACCCTATGGTGATGTACAATAGTGGAAGCAATGTCAATGCATGCATTCTGGAATATTCTTCAATTAGATGTAGAGCAGTACAACCAAAGCTCCTTTGGCTGTACTTCTGTGGATCACAGGAGTAGTTTGTTCTGCACTCCTGTGACCAGTTTTCAGCTGACAGCGGGCTGAAGTTTGCTGTCGGCTGACGTCATTCAGTCGGTCCAGGATGGGGAAAGATCCCGACTTTAAAGTTGGAATCCACCCCAGAGTCTGGAGCTGCACCTGGCTCAGCCTCACAGCAAGCCGCTGAGAGCCTGAGCCAGCTGCGCCGTGCTGCCCTCCACACTCCAGTGAGCGCAGGGGAGGCAGAACAGACCACGGTGACCAGGGCTGCTGGTAGAAACTACAGGGCCCCATACAGCCAACGTGACAGGGCCCCCAACTAAACACAGTTTACTATGCTTGTTATGAATGAACACAGTGAGTGATCGGTACCAGTCATCACTCATTGGGGGTTATTTACTAAAACTGATGAGTGCAAAATCTGGTGCAATTCTGCATAGAAAATAATCAGCTTTCAGGTTTTATTGTCAAAGCTTAATTGAACAAGCTGACGTTAGAAGCTGATTGGCTACCATGCACAGCTGCATCAGATTCTGATTGCACCAGTTTTAGTAAATCTCCCCCACTGTGTTCATTCAGGAAAGGAAGGGGCTGTTAAATGTGACATTTACAGCGGACCCTTCCCCTACTATTCATCCTAAGGATCCTATAGTGTGTTTGCAGCTGGGAAGGAGAGGAGAGAAGCTGGCAGCATTGTAGGGGTGGGGGGCACACAGGGGGGCTTGGGCAGCATGGAGAAATGTATGATGCAGCGGGAGGTGCTGCAGAGACATATTGTGCTAATCACTCTCCCTGCCCACATCCGATTCACCCAGCTGCCTGGGCCCCCTGCTGGTCTGGGCCCCGTACAGGAGGACCAATGGTACCCCCTTATCTACAGCCCTGACAGTGACTGACAGTCCCACTCTCTGCTCAGAGAGGCTCTGAGAACTCAGCGATCATCCACACAGATTTTGTTGGTAATTCAGCACCCAGATAGCCCGACAAATGTAAGTGCAATTAAAAGGTTCAGTTCACGCAAAGGGATGTTTTATTTTTAAGAGAAATGTGGTAATAGAAAAAAACAAAACAAAAAACGCGCTTACTCACCTTTCTGCTGCAGCTGTCCCTCACCAGCTCCAAGTCTGACCATAAGGCTAGGTTCACACCTATGCAGGTTGTGTTTGAGCGGTTTCTGCATTGCGTTTTTGCCGCGTTTTTAATTTTTTTATTTTTCTTGTTACTAGGCAGATTTAAAATGCAAAACGCATACAAATGCACCAAAAACACGGCAAAAATGCACTACATGCTTTTCTGCAGCATTTCCATTGAAGTCTATAGAACCAAAAATGCAACTTTTTGCATTAAAAAAAGTTCCTGACCCTTTGCCAAAAAATGCACCGGGTGAAAACGTGCAGATGTGAACATGTCCCATAGGAAATCATGTTAAATGGACTGTACTGCGTTTATGCAAAACGCTGCGGAAAATGCTTAGGTGTGAACCTATGGTAAAGACTGCTGATCGCTTAGTTTTCAGGTCCGCTCTGAGCAGAGAGTGGTTACTGTCAGTTGGTGACTGCCCCTCCAGGGCTTACTGGAGCGCTGGGCAGGAGAGGGGGCTGGACCATCTGGCTAAAGCTGAGAGGCTGTTCCGGCTGGCGGTCTGTCATTTGTGTAGATTCCAACATTTTTGTCAGGGTCATTCCAGAGTTGGGAGTGGCTCTGACATCTGGGTCACAGGAGAGCACACATGAACTTATGTGACCCACAGCTTTGGCTTTGGACATACTTCTCTTTTAAATACCCTGACAGTGAAATCTCCTGCCATAATTCCTGTCCTGGGAGTTATGGGTGTTTCTGCAAACCTTTGGATGCTTCAGCACCTCCTGTTGCATTTTCCATATTGTACAATAAATAAAAAACAGAGAGAGTCTGAACCTACCATAATGGCCAATGTTAGTGTGTAGAGCCAGGAATTCGAGCTCAAGGACATCACCAAGAGCCCACTAGAAATAAAACAAACTGCCAGTGGTTTAACTCTACACCATCTACCAAAAAATGACATATCAGTTCTGGATGGAGGGACCCTTTAAAATGTCACTGCGGGTTAAAGGACATTTAAAAATCAGTGTTTTCATGCTGCCCCATTTATTTACTGTACACGGGAAGATAATAATACATTCAAGAAGACAATCACAAAAAGAAGACCTGGTGATATTTCTAAACTTTTTGACATCTTCTCTTTCTGCTCAGAGTAAACAGATCATCAGAGAAATACAGAGGATGCCATTGCTGATTTCCTTCTAAAAATACTAGATGCCTGGCTGTTTCTGGCTTTATTACTTCCCGAGCTGCAGACCAATGTTTGCAGATCAGAAAAATCAGAACTCCTAATATACTGTACATATTCATATCAGGATTTTGACTCAGAAAGCATTGAAAAAGGTCATTCTGACAGCCAGGCATTTATGACTTTTAGAAAAGGATAAACAGTGGCAACCTCCATGTTTCATGATAGATCTACTTTAACATCCCTAGCGGTCTGATTATGTCCATATTTCTGTGCTCAAAGCGGTACTTTTTTTGTATGGAAATATGTAGTTTTTTTTATTGTAGGCCTGTAATTTTTAGGAATAATTCACTGAAATCTGTCTGAACAAGAGTCTAGTAAACGTGCCGGGTATGTTAAAATTTGAAACATGAAATCATAAATTATAATTTAAGAAAAAATCATAAAAAATATTATAATAAAAATTCAAAATACTAACCACAGCTTACAAAGCCATCCACAACACTGCCCCTAGCTACATCACCGACCTCATCCACAGATACTGTCCAAATCGCCCACTCTGCTCCTCCCATGATATCCTCCTCTCTAGCTCCCTCATCACCTCCTCCCACGCTCGCCTCCAGGACTTCTACAGAGCCTCTCCCATCCTTTGGTACTCCCTACCACAGCATGTCCGGTCAGCCCCCACCCTGTCTACCTTTAGGCGATCTTTGAAAACACTTCTTCAGGGAAGCCTATCCCACCTCCACCTAAGAACTGTACTTGAATAACCTCCGCCAGATCATCCCCCGCACCTTTTGTATCACCTCCCCCTTCCTTTAGATTGTAAGCTCCACGAGCAGGGCCATCCTATTCCTTCTGTACTGAAATGTATTGTAATTGTACTGTCTCCCTTATATTGTAAAGCGCTGCGCAAACTGTTGGCGCTATATAAATCCTGTATAATAATAATAAATTTAATTCAATAATGTAATCAAACCAAAAACACTGAAATTTGAAATATAGCGCCAAGTTCGCACATCACTGAGCAAAGTCGCAAAATCGTTTTCAGTGTCTGATGACGAATTTCCCCATGAATCATTATCACTCAATTCTGCAAGTGGTTCTGATTTACTATCGCTGTATTCTAGCTGGTCTAAAACCGCTTTTGACCTAAAGGGATGCTTTTTGAACGCCATGGACTTTTCTCGGTTTCAAGGCAGAAAGAACAGTAATTATTCAGGCAGGGCACAGGACAAAGCACTAAAATCACATAGTAAAACATTACTGTATCAAACCATTTCACATACATTTTATGTGAAATGGTTTGATACAGTAATGTTTTACTATGTGATTTTAGTGAATTTAGTGAATGTCACTCAAAATTTTCAAATTTCACGCCAGTTCCGTCCCCGTACGTCCTGACGTCGCAGGGAACGGAACCTGGAAGACAGATGCCGGCATCGGCCGGAGGACATTGCCGGGCACATTGCAGGGAGGACATCGCGGGATCGCAGGACAAGGTAAGTGAAGAAGAGATCCCGGAGCAATGCTGCAGGGTATTCCCGAGTGTAGCTCAAGGTTACCACTTGTGGTGCTGAAACTTTACCCCGAGCTACACTCAGGAATACCTCCAGAGAGGTTAAGTCAAAAGGATGAACAGTGATCTTTCTAAGCAGCAGTAATTCACAATGTCTTTATGACAACTGGGGTACATGGCTATAGTGTGGCCAGACTTTTTAGGTGATCATGTCTAGTCTTTACTTTGCTGAGACATAGTATAGATTGTAAGCTCCCAGGATCAGGCCCTCCTAACCCTTCTTGTATTGAACTGTATTGTTGCTGTATTGTCTCCCGTTATATTATAAAGCGCTGAGCAAACTGTTGGCGCTGTATAAATTCTGTATAATAATAATAGAGCAAACAATAAAAAAAAGATGAAACAGTGAATGGATATGTGATCTGTGAACCGTGTTACTGCCGAGGCGGAGTAATCTACCTGAGGAGGTGCGTTAGCACGTGGGCGTGCTGTTGAGTGTTCTCAGAGTCCTTTACATCTGCACAGCGGCCTTTTCTTCTATGTGTGGAATACACTACCAGGTGACAGAGGGCTTTCCATGACCAGATCTGACCAGATCCATATGAGGACCTTGGAATATCAGCTTTGAATGCGCATTTGAATTGCGCATTTGGTGAGTGCGCAATTTTTACTTTTATCACCTCATCCACGAATCCAGGGATTGGAGCTCTTAAAGGACTCTCTTGGATTCTGAGCACGATATGGACTATATCCATCATTTAGTCACCGTTTTGCACTTTAATAGCACTTTTTACTGATTTATATTTATCAAGTATATAAGTATATTTATTCATTTAGTTAGCGCTGCACCTCTCCCTTGTATGCATTTTTATTGAGAAGGTTCATATGGTACCTCTTTGGTGTTCAGTTGCTGTTTTCTTCTTCTTTTATTTTAATTTTTGTGATTTTATACTAGTTGTTTTAAGCGCTCACTTATTTTGAAAATTAGTGAATGGATACACATGACATGTGCCTAGGATGCCCCTATCACTTACAGCAACACAGTACTTAACAGAATGCACAATTAACATAATCTAGCGTTTGCTAATTATGCCAGGCTTTAATGAACGAACTCTAGGGATTATAGTGACATTATGTGTCAATCCCCCAACAACAACAAAAAAAATTCTTGGGGGATGGGGTAGACAGGGTAAGTGCAAACTCTTTAATTGGCATGCAGTTTTTTGTTAATGTTAATTAAGTGCATTTGCTAGGCATGTTTAAAGTACTGTAAATGCACTTACAGTGTTTTATAATAGCTTTTTGGACATTACAATTAAGTGGTTTTCAACTTTACTGAGTTAATTATGAAAGCATAATTTAATTAAACGGATCAGTCTATTTTTATTGCTCATTGGCACCAACATTTTCTCAATCAGAGAGCAAAATATAGTATTTATATCCAACAGTGCCCCATGGAGCTTACACTCAAATGTCTTTAGCCTAGCCACACAAAAAAAACAAAAAAACCTCCCAAAAACCTAACATGGACACAGCACGATTATAATTTTAGGAAAAAACAATACCTGATCAATCAGAGTTGGAAGTGCTCCTTTGTTGTTTGCCTCAGTCCTATGCATGTGTGCTCACAACCACGTGGTTGAACCTACAGAAAACCAATAAATTATATGGCTTTTTTTGCAAGTATTAAAACTGCTGCAGGACATCACCATTTGTCCACGTATCTTTGAACTGCTGCAGGGCATGATTTGTTCATAAGTGCTAGAACTGCTGCAGGACATCACAATTTTTGCTGTGTCTAATAAAGTATATTTAGAAACAAACAATGAACGTGTCATATTTGCTCCCTTTTGGCCTGTCAATGTGGACCTTTCCCCCTTTCACTAAACATCACATCAGCTTGAAACTCTAAATGCTAATAAAAAATATTAAATTTGTTAAACAAGCATTTTTTGCAATTACTGTTTTTTGAGTTCCTGGTTGAGTGAGGCATTGCTGATATATCCTTGGCCTCTCAGATGCATCCTGGGAAGGCTATATCACCAGTGCCTTCCCCCTCTGATGTGTACTGTCACATGTTCCAGAAGCCAGACCCAGAGTTCCAGGAAGCAAAGGTGAAACAGATTAATTTGGGCTTTTTAAAAATGGCCACCATGAAAATAATGGGGAGCAAAAGAAAAACAAGGTATGCAAAAATCCTGCAATTATCTCTAGGTATCTGTTTGTGGATTGCCCTTACTAAATATTTCTAACAGTGCCTTTGTTGTACGTTTTAAGATGGGGGAAATTCCTTAACAAATATCATAACAAATCCATTGGTATATTTATAATGTTGCTTGATAAGTGCAAAATACGCCTGTTGATCCTGACAGAATTTGATGCTGTCCTTTTACTCTACAGTGTTATCCCTTATGTTAAGTAGATGATAGATGAGAAGTGGAGGTGTTCTGTAGATCCAACATACTTCCTGTCCTAGGGCAGCAAATGTGGTATAAAAAAGAAAAAGTGAGACAAAGAAAAATAATGCAGACACCACACCAAAGGGCTGTAAGCTGTAACATATTACATGTTTGTTCTAAGGTTTAACACCTAAATTTAGTGTTGGAGCAGGACCTTTGGGACAACGTCATTGTGCTGCTGACACCTACAGTATATCAACTACACTCGTTTTATTGATTTACTAACACTACAAATTCACACATGTATCGGCTTATCTAAGAAACTTGCTTTGTGCATTTAATATTGCTACAACAAGAGTACCACATAGGGAGTCCCATGAATGATCAAGTTATCAAAGGGATTATGTTGTGGGAAAACATTGCAAAATAACAATTCTTCTAGGACTGCCTATACCAATTTGGACTGAATTTGTGACTTGTTACATGGATTCATATATAAACAGCCATAGTTGCACTCAGGTAGTGTCAAAATTGATTGTCACTACTATAGCAAAGTTCACTGGATCTTCTGTTAGAGCCTGTGATTAATAGATAGGAAGGATGTAATGTTGGTAATTGGATAGTATTCTAAAGAATCACAAGGGAGACCTGATTTAAGAACCATGATCAAGTACTGGTATATAAAGAGATCAGTATTAAACGAACAAGTTGAGTCAAGAATCCGACTGAATGTTGACAACAAAACTGGATCTGGTTTTGCTGAATCCTAATGGCTGGGAAAATTATCACGCTATCAACAAATTACCCAAAAGTTGAATTATACAGTCTGCTGGTTAGTATAGACATGTTTTGATCATTATTAATCAGAAAAATCAGTTAACAGCTCCAACATTAATTTTGTAATTAAAACATTTAACTAAAATACGTACCGTACACACAGTATATTAGGCAAGTTGGATTTATTTTTAATATACACAGTCAGTGTGGGAGAAACACATAAGTTGCCATTATTGACCTCTCCTGAAAATTTTAGTTGCCCTGTTGTCACACAGCATGCTGTGACCCAGAACAATTATGCAGATAAGGGCAGTTGAACATTGTCTTCTTAAATTGCACGCATACCTGAAGGTCCCTGATATAATATATTATCATAATTTTTTTTTCGTCACAGGTACTGTTTAGGAACCCAACTCAAAATTATGTCAAATACAACATGGCTTTAACTGATCACTTATTTAGTGACTAGAAAAAAATATGCATTGTTGATAGCTAGATTATTTGCATTTTCTGCAGTTGAGGACTCAGGCTAGGCCAGCTGTAAAAGCAAGCAAATATCTACTTGGATAACCAGTGAATTGGATGGCCAGTTTAGCCATATGAACAATTGCCTAGCCAATGTGGACGTTTGGCACTGGTGACAAATGTCTGGGTTGGTTAGATTAGGATTGGTAAAATTGGTTAGATTTAGCAGTGCTTCTCTGTGACCCACAGTCTAAACAATACAAAACTAAAACATAAATTGCTGCAAGCCGCACTGGTCACAGAGAAAGTAGACAGCAAGATATGGACATTTTCAGTAACATGAACAGATGCTTTATGATCATTAATATGTTAGTGTTAGAAATTAATACAATAAAAAGAAATTACGTAAATATGTTAATGAATGAATTAATACAATTAATAAATAAATCATTATAATAAAGTAGATATGTTCATGTTATTTAATACAATAAAATATCACTGGGGTAAATGAAAAACACTTTGCATGGCATATGCACCATGGAATAACAAACACCTCTCAGCCCTTGCTTCCCTTTAGCAAAAGCATACTATGCCTAGTGCCAAATCAGATTCTGATGGTCATAAAAGACCCACAGCTAAATGATACTTAGACACACAATTCAAAGGATCAAAGGCATCATGTGTTGCTGTATCCATCAGCACAATGATTAGGCCAACCATGGCTGCAAGCAATTACATTAGCAATTCTGAAAGAGTTGATTGCTGAAATACATTTTGCAGGAGCTTTTTTGACATAATCAATTTGCTCATGGTTGGCCAGTAATGTTATCATGGAATATTCAGAGGCGATCATCGTTTGCAAATGATAAGTCGAAGTGAATACCACACTATGGAAATATCCTTGTGGTGATTTGAGAAGCCAAATGCGGCCAAAATCTGTACATCAGCTGGCATGATAAAAACAATCTGATATATGAAAATTTGTTATAAAGTAAAATATGTGAGAAGTGTCAGATGAAGCGTTTTGTTCCTGGACTCTTGGGTAACCTACAGTATTGTGGCAGGGTATACTAACCACAAAAATAAGGTTGCAATTGCAAATATACCAATGTGTCTGCTTATAAAGCCTCAAAATAGTTGGTCCTGCTTTTTTGCTCTTTTCAATTTTTATATTAGTCTACTTATAAAAGGATCAAAATCACTCTCCACTATTATTCCTGCACTCTTAGAATCCACTGGCTTTAGCTATTTTCTATATTTTAGTGAACTTTGCCACATTAAAAAAGCTCCTAAAATAAGATTATAGAATAAAAAAAACTGCAGGCTTGATGATGACAGAAGTGTACCAGTGATATGCTGATAACGTAATTGTGAACCTGTTGCAGTTAAATCTAGCAATTTTTGGTACTGGTGATAATTATTGTATAGTGCAGTTCATTGACCAGACCTGAGTCTATAGCCCTTCATCTGCAATGTCTGCCCCGTTTTTTTTTTTCTGAAGGAGAAAGAAAAAAAGAGTGCATAACCAACATTATGTTGGTTGTTCATTGCCATGGCGCTGCAGTTTGACATAATGAAATTGTAGCAAGAGCTGGTTTCAGGGCTGGGCCTGCAAGACTAAAGAGAGCCTTTAGAAGTACCTCAAACTTTCTATATACAAAATGTATTTGTTCATGAATAGGGAATGTTTAAAAGATTTTGCAGATCTCGTTGTACCCAAAGAGACATGGAGAGACACAGAATCAAGCTGCACAATGCCAAGGCTCCTGCGGACAGCAGCAATAACCCTTTCCACCTTTGGAAGCATGTTGTGTGAAGCTCCCTCTTCAATACAGCCTCATTCTTGGGAAGAAAATCTTCTGCACCTTCTTCCAATACTGCCTCTATGTCCTCTTCATTCCCTTCAGTGTCTGCTTTGTCTAGGGCTGACATATCAGGATCTGAATGAGGTAGAGAAACAGAGTAGGAGAAAAAGCAATAAGTGCCAAGGTGAGCACCCATGCAGGGTCCAGTGCCTAAAGCAACACTATAGCTCGTCCCCAGATATGACTCGCAAGGTTTACTGAAGTTGTATCAATCCAGATGCGCTGCTTCTATTGGTGGTAAAAGAAGGCAATGAGGAGTTA